>NW_017671465.1:116818-158692 GCF_001879085.1 Nicotiana attenuata | reverse complement strand
TCTTAATGCACATACATACATACTGGGCATCCATCTTTGTTCTGCCTAAGAAAGTGATCAAGAATATCATAGGGATATGTAGAAGTTTTCTATGGGATGGGAAAGTCTATTCAAACAAACCATCTCTTGTAGCATGGGACTTGGTTTGCAGATCAAAAAGGCAAGGAGGCTTGGGGGTGAAGGACACTGTAGTTTGGAATGAAGCAGCCATAGCAAAATATGTATGGAGCATAGCATCTAAAACTGACAATTTGTGGGTGAGATGGGTAAATCATATCTACTTAAAAGGAAGAGATTGGTGGCAATACAAGGCCCCTACAGATTGCAGCTGGTACTGGAGGAAAATCTGCTCCATAAGAGATAAATTTGCTGGAGGATACATACAAAATCACTGGCTAAAAGCTAATGGAGATTATACTATTAAGAACGGTTATGACTGGAAGAAAGGGACTAAGGAGGACTGGCCTTGGCGAGGATGGGTATGGAATAAATTGAACATGCCAAAACACAGTTTAATTTGCTGGTTGGTGGCACATAACAGACTTATGACGAAAGAAAGGTTGAAAAGAATGGGCATCAGCCAAGACAGTCTTTGCGAGATATGTGGAATTGCAGAAGAAACAACTACTCACCTGTTCTTTGAATGTCCACTGGCGAGGAGATGCATAGAAGACATACTGAGGTGGTTAAATATTGATATCAGAAACCTGGAGCTGCAGGGGCTGGGGAGAAGAATGACCAGGAATGTCAAAGGGAAAGCATGTAGGGCTGTGATACTATCTGCACTAGCAACAGCCGTGTATCACATATGGAAAGCCAGGAATACAGCATTATAGGAGCACAAGGTGATACAACCTGGGCAGCTATACAAACAGATTAAGCAAGATTGCAAGCAAAGAGAAGTGGAAGCAATTAGAAGAAGCCATACGAGTAGTGAGAAAAAATGGATAGAAATTTTTTTAGAGAAAATGTATAGATTTGATGTAAACAAGTGATAGGAAGGACAATTACAGAGTAGCCTATTTGTATTAGAGATGTATCTTGACAAGTGATATATAAAAGTTTTTTCGTTCGACCAAAAAACTTTTATGCGTATATAAATATATTACTTTGTAACACTCCGTAAATTCGGATTAGGTGTGAACGTGCTAATTAAATATTAGTATGACATTTTAGACATGTAAAGTCCTATCGAGATGAGTATGGATGAAAATAGTTATTTTGGAATCAAGATGGAGAGTGAGGTGCATAAGATTCGATAAGAATCGACTAAGTTTATGGAAGGTCTATTTTCCAGCCTGATTTCGTGAACATCTGTTATGAATTTGAGAAAACATGAAAGTTGTATCCCTTTGAAATACCTTTCCAACGATAAACAATGGAGCCTGAACGGATCTTTGTAAAAGTTATGTGTGTTTTATTGAATAATGCACAATATGCGCGCCCAGGTGCGCGCTCAGTTGTTCCCATGTGCGGAAGCTCACTTGTGGAAGTGCTACTGCCCTTGCTGCGCGTCAGATGCGCGCTTGGGCCTTCAGATGCGTAAGAGCGCATCCGAGGGGTCGTTTTAAAAGCCCTACTTTGTCCTCCACACCCTAAAACCTAAAAACTTGGTCTAGAAATAGAAGCTCTTAAGAACCTAACATCCTCCAAAGTCCCTCCACCATCCAAGGTTAGTTCTAATGATGATTCTAAGTTAATTTTAATTCTCCAACACCTTATTAATATGGGTTAACCCTTCAAATCATTAGATATTCGATTGGGACATCATTGTTGAGAAAAGAAACTCTAGAACACGAATTCAATAGAGAATTGAACATCAAAAAGGTAATATCCTCACCCTCTAATTGATTATAGTATTTTATTAATGATCATAGGCTCTAGTTCATGAGAAATGAATTGATGAGTTTGACAGAAAAACATGAAAGGTTATAGGTTTGGGTTGTTGATTGTTGATTATTGGTTAAGGGTGTTGTTTATCTTATGGGTGATGAAGAATGATATTGATTATAAAAATTTGAGATTTTAGAATTTATTTAGGATCAAGAAAATAGGTTGTTAGGTGTAGAAACATCTATGAGGCTTTACGCCAATAAGGTGTTTGATAAAATGCCTAGTGACAAAAACATGAGCATTAGTGCTAATATTGGTTCCTCTTGATATAATTGAAAAAGGCGACGAACATTGTGATATGGTTAAAAAGGGCCAAAGTTAAGGTATGTGAGGCTAACTCTCTACGTTTTTAAATGTTTATGATTCTTCCTACGTCTCATTCTTATGACCATTATGAATTTTCTCAGAAAGTAATTATGCCTCAGTTCCATGAATAGTTGTAGAACTTCTATTCTCTAGATGACTGTCACGACCCTAAACCCAGACCCGGTCGTGATGGCGCCTCTCGTGAAGACAAGGCCAGCCGACACATTTCCAATTCGATTCGAAGTTAAACAACTAAACGGCAATACACAGGCTAAAACATGATTTAATAACGCTAAACAGCGGATAATATCATAACAATGTGGAAGTACAACCCAAACACAGCCCAAACCGGGGTGTCACTAGTCATGAGCATCTACTAAGTCTAAATACAACTGACAAGGTCTAAAATATACTCAGTACAGTCTAATAAAATGAAGAGAGAGAAAGCAGTGCTGCGAACGCCGGCAACTACCTTGCTAACTCCACTGACAACTGCCACCAAGCTCAAATAAATACCTGAATCTGCACACAAGGCGCAAGGAGTAAAATGAGTACTGCCAACTCAGTGAGTAATAATCATAAATAAAGAGTGAGTGATAAGAAATCACGAAAAGAGCATCAACATGCTGTATAGAAGCAGTTTCAAAACCAGTAAGAAAGCAATGAAGCTGTAAAATCCTTTAAAACATCTTAGCTCAGTTAAAACCCTTTTGAAATAACTTTTTCAACAGTTGCGCAAATGAATGCAGAACAACTAGTGCAGATAAGCACAGAAATCCGCCCCTCGGGCACAAATACAAAATTAAGCAAGTAAATGACAGGCAAATAAGAAAGATAAGCACATAAGATTCGCTCCTCGGGCACAATGTCAACAAATCCGCCACTCGGGTAATATCTCAGAACAGTACCAGCCCCTCGATTACATAGAACAATACTAGCCCCTCGGGCTATATCTCACATCACACTGGGTACCCGCGCTCACTGGGAGTGTGCAAACTCCTGGAGAGGCCCCTTTCGGCCCAAGCGCAATATCAAGCCATCTCGTGGTATCATAAACAGGTCCTCGACCTCATATCAATATCAAGCCACCTCGTGGCGTACAAATCTCATGACCTCGGCCTCAATAATCAAAATCAGTGTACCACTGCTGCGGCGTGCAGCCCGAACCAAAATATATCCTCACAACACAGGCTCTCGGCCTTACTCAGTCAAAAATTACATAAGCCTCTCGGGCAACAGTAAAATAGTATTTCTCAGCCCAAAACATCATTTAAATATCATTTGAGTATTAAAACAGAGTAAACATGGATGAGTTTTGAAAATAATGGAAATAACATGACTGAGTTCAAGTTTAAAGTCAGAACAGTGAGGAAACATCAACAACAATCCCCGAAGGGTTCAAATAGTTGGCACGAAGCCCAAATAAGGCATGCAGCCCAAATAATGATGATAACAAGTAGATTTCAGTCAAATACACGATAAAATCATCAATCGGGACGGACCAAGTCACAGTCCCCTATAGTGCACGACCCCACGCTCGTCGTCAAGCGTGTGCCTCACCTCAATATAGCACTACGATGTGCAATCCGGGATTTCAAACCCTCAGAACATCATTTACAATCATTACTCACCTCGAACCGGCTACATCTCTAGCTCGCGACGCCTCTGCCCCTCGAATAGGCCTCCACGCGCGTCGAATCTTTCCAAAATCAGAACGAGGACATTAAAATATGCCACCCCAAGCGAAAACAATCAATAAAGGGCACAAATCCCGAAATTAGCAAAACCCGAGCCCCGGGCCTACTTCTCGATATTCAGAAATTTTTACATCATTAGGTTCCTTATCTCCCCACGAGTTCATACATACCAAAAACATCAAAATTCGCCCACAAATAACCCTTCAAATCCCAAATCAAAATCCAAAATTCCAAGCCCTAGTTCTTCTATTTTTAGCTTAAGTTTCCATGATTTTCTAGGTGGAATTCACATAATAATCGAGCTTTTAGTCCAAGAATCTTACCTCCCAACGATTCCCCTTGAATCCCTCTTCAATCTCCTTCAAAAATCTCCAAAAACGAGCAGCTATGGGTGAAAATAGACCCACATTCGCGAACAAGACGAGTTTAAAACATTCTGCCCAGGTCTGACCTTCCTTCTTGGTGAACGCGGTCAAAGCCTCGCGTTCGCGAAGCACAAACATATGTTGACCACTTTTTCCTCTATGCGAACGTGTAATACCCATCGCAAACGCGATGCTTCCACCATCTAAACCTTCGCGAACACGCTCACACCTACGCGAACGCGATGAATAAATGACCTTGAACCCATCTTACCCAACTTCCTCTACGCGATCGCGAGTGCCTTCTCGCGAAGCGATGCGCAGCTTCGCAGCCCTTCGCGAACGCATCACCTGCCTCGCGAACGCGAAGGCCAAACTTTCACCTCCCTCGGCAGACTCTTCGCGAACGCGAGGGTCCTCTCGCATACGCGAAGACCAAAATGTCTGCAACTGCTGGAACTCCAAATCTGCAATTTTCTGAACTCTCAAATGATCTGATTGACCACCCGAAACTCACCCGAGGCCCCCGGGACCTCAACCAAAGGCACCAATACATCCTAAAACCTTATTCAAACTTGTTCCAATCATCAAAACACCTCAAACAACATCAAATCACCCAAAACATATCGGATTCAAGCCTAAGTTTCTAAAAATCTTCCGAAATACACTTTTGATCAAAAACCCAACCAAACCACGTCCGAATGACCTGAAATTTTGCACACACATCCCAAATTACATAACGGAGCTGCTGCAACTCTCGGAATTTCATTCCGGCCTCTATATCAAAATCTCACCTATCAACCGGAAAACGCCGAAATCTTAATTTCGCCAATTCAAGCCTAAACCTCCCACGGACTTCTAAAATGCATTCCGATCACGCTCCTAAGTCCCAAATCACCTAATGGAGCTAACCAAATCATAAAATTTCCGATCCGAGATCATATGCAAACAAGTCAAATCTTGGTCAAACCTTTCAAATTTCAAGCTTCAAACTGAGAACTGTTCTTCCAAATTCATTCCGATTACTCTGAAAATCAAAACCAACGGTTTACATAAGTCATAATATACTACACGGGGCAAGTCATGCCCGAGAACTGGCGATCAAAGTGAAACACTCAAAACGACCGGTCGGGTCGTTACATCTTCCCCCACTTAAACATACGTTCATCCTCGAACGTGCCAAAAGTTGTTCCAAAAGCCAACCAATTGCTGAATAACCTTACCGTGCACATACCCGGGGGTGATCCCACGTCGCCCTATCTCATATAGGTCCGATAACACATAGAAACTGAAATTCCACGATCCAATCTAGCCCAGAAACCATAGAACCACATTTCCACTGCTGAAATCCTCAATGCGATCAGAATCTCACATTTACACTGCGAATAAGCCCGAACAAGCTGTAATAACCCATACCTGCTATCTCAGGTGCAATAACATGATATACCACATAACTCAAACACTTGTAGCGATAACTTCTAATCACAGCAGCTGCACCGAACAACCGAATACCGGTAGAAAACCTCTTATCAACTAAAGTCTCCTTCCAATGCTTTCATATACTGCCAATGACGAACAAAACACGCAGTAAGCCATAACCATTTCTTAGATCAACCATTCATGAAGCCTCTTCTCCTTTGGCAAAAACCATAGCAAATTTCTGAGCCAACCCTCGATATTTATCCTTCCAACGTGCAAAAATTGAATCCGTTCGTATTCATTAATGCTCCCAACATTCTCATCTAATCACACACAACCACTCTGGTGACATGACACCTCAATGCAGACTAAAGCCGCAACTTGCGCAATACGCGCTCCAATAAACAACAATCCGAACATACTCAAATCATGAAAATGACTCAAATGAAAGAGCTGTACCGCAAGCTCACCAGTACCACCACAACACAAAGCTGAGAACCCATCTCACATTGTAGAAATAGAACACAACCTGCAAGGTCATACCTCCACATAACTTCGCTGTAATGCGCGATCTTATCCAAATACTGCTCCACATGAAACACCTCAAGTCACTCTGCTCGAAATTGACGACCACGCGCAATTGATATCTAGACCAAAGCAAATCATCATGACCACAGTGAAGCAAATACATAACACTACTCAACCCAAAAGGATATAACCAATACGCCATCTGCCGAGCAATATCCAATACTCTTTCCCGCTCGACTTCCACTATGACACCTCAATAGAACCACACCATATGTGCATATAACCAACAAGTCACAACACCTCGCAACACAGAAAGATAACTCATAGACCTCCCCAGATTACTAATAAGCTCAATAACAATCGAATCAACACATCCTTCAATAATGCCTTCCAGAGCCAACCAAGCCGACTCAAATTAGAACACACATCCACATTGGCCTACCAACGAACTCCTTATCGAGGAAATCCTGAAGCTGCTCCTTCAACTCCTTTAACTTTGCCGGTGCCATACGATACGGTGTCCGGCATCAAATCATTATCGAAATCAACTACCTTGCCCGGTGACATGCCCGGCCACAAGAAACACATCCGAAAAGTCCCTCACCACCGGAACTGAATCAATATGAGGAGCCTCTGCACTGATATCCATCACGAGAGCCCAAATGAGAAAGACAGTCCTTCTCAGCCATCTGCTGGGCCTTCGGAATATAAAACCACTCTACTAAGGACATAATCCGTCGAACCTCGCCATTCAGTCCGTGGCATACCCGGCATAACCAACATCGCCGCCTTAGCGCAATAGCTCTGAATGATACAACACTGAGACAACCAGTCCATACCCAATATTACATCCAAAATCTTACATACCAAGCTGCAAAAGATCCACTCGAGTCTCCAGACCCCGATAGTCACTACACAGTGCCGATACACACGACCCACAACCACAACTTAGCCTGAATATGAGAACTCCCAGTCTCCAACTCCATATAGCACACGAATCACATATCTGATTCCAATTCCACCGTCCGAGCACATACCACATCTCTAATATCCAGTCACTCCACGAGAGATACTCTAACATTCTTCTGTGCCCCCAAGCAAACTCGAATATCAGCAGTCGATCTAACAATAAAGTGCCGCAATACTAGCGAAGTACCATCAACTTAATCACATTGCCTTTTTCTAAAATATATACCCTCGTCAAATTACCTCCAACTAGCAATACCACTCCTTAATCATCTGAAGATCATCTATCCAATTATCTGAAACCGCCCGTGCTGCTTGAGAATTTATGGCCTCCCGTTCAAAACTGAACCACAACCTTACACACGCAAATCTCAACCTCCACACATACCGCATATACCAATCCATCCTAAAATAGCATGAGAATATCATATCCCTTCCGAGCCATAAGCAACTATGTACTCAACCAACCAAGAACTTTTCCATTGATCCCATTCTAGAAGAAAATCACTATACATCTTAGGTTCCTCACGCCAACAGAAAATATACGTCTCTAACCGCGGTAGAAATCAACAAGAACTCTCCGACTCCCCTTGCAGAAAAACCAAGTCTGTCAGGACTGAATCCTCCTAACTCAATCAACCTACGCATGCCACTAAAACCCAAGAGCATCATCGCGAAATACCTGTAGAACTCCTTACCTCGTAAACACCCAAAGAACTAATCATATCCTTACCATACCGATCTGGCCTACTACCAAGCTATCCCATCTATCCGAGCTCCCTTCTGATTTACTTTCAATTGATACTCCTTCTTGCCATAACATCACATTTCCTCAACCCAAACTCACCACACGAGATCCAAGCATAATACCACACAGCCTAAGGCTCATAACCCGCTGAATACTCTTTTAAGTGTTCCCAAAAGCACCACATTCAAGATACCTACCCTGAACGGACTTACCGCGAATCTAAAGCCATTACCTTCACCTTCCCGATACTGATATATAGAATCCCATAATTAATATAGAAAATACTTCAAGTCTAGCCATCTTCCACTGAAAACTCAGTTTCTAGCCACAAGTACAACTTGCAAATTTCCACTTGTTACATGTAAAACCCATAACGCATATACATTGTTGCCGCCATGATACCATAGTGAGATTAACTTAATCCTTCATAAGCTCGTGGAACACAGACCATCTGGTACTTCATATCTTCTGCAAATCTCGCATTTACTCTCGTGACCATTAAACCGATTCTCTTAAGCAGCTCAAATTCAAATTGCAAACACATATTTCACTTATAATTGAGATCTTCTAACCGACAACATAAGGATCACATAACCTCAGAACACTTCGCAGGAGATAACTCACCTGCTTCGCCTTAAACTAATATTTATATATATACCTTCCACCGTCATAACCATTACGCAGTCACTTAGTCCTTCTGAGTCTGAACTCATACCATAACATGAAATTTACTTCACTCCCAACTAGGAAACATGAAAAGATTCATCACACGCCCATAACTCGGGGCTAAAACTCGAATCAAAACGGAAATCAAGCACCTAATAGTTCTTCTATCCTCCAGCAGACCCTTCTCGTCGCTTCCAACTCATACGAATATATCTTGCAGTCACATCACCCTCATCACGTAACTATCCATTCATTTCTCCCCTTAATAGGGACACAACAGAACATATAGATCCAGAAACACGTGCTCACACAATCAGCACCTCGGTGCTCAAACTATAGGCAAAAATCCGACCTCGAGGACTCTAGACTGGCCCAACATCAGCACATAGAGATCAAAACTCGCCCCTCAATCAGGGATTCACAAACCGTCGATGCACATCTGATACAGAGCGCTCATGTGTGCATACGAACGCGTGGAGGGAATTTCAAGAGTTACTTTCCAAGCTGAATAAAGGACGTATGATAAGAATTTCAAAAATATAGAGTTTTCCAAAAGGTTCTACAGCCTCTCGAGGATAAATACATACGTCTCCGTACCGATCCGCGAGACTCTACTAAACCTGCTCATGACCCGTGAGACCTATGTAACCTAGGCTTTTGATACAAACTTGTCACGACCCTAAACCCAGACCCGATCGTGATGGCGCCTCTCGTGAAGACAAGGCCAGCCGACACATTTCCAATTCGAAGTTAAACAGCTAAACGGCAATACAACAGGCTAAAACATGATTTAATAATGCTAAACAGCGGATAATATCATAACAATGTGGAAGTACAACCCAAACACAACCCAAACCGGGATGTCACTAGTCATGAGCATCTACTAAGTCTAAATACAACTCACAAGTTTTAAAATGTACTCAGTACAGTCTAATAAAATGAAGAGAGAGAAAGCAGTGCTGCGAAATCCGGCAGCTACCTTGCTAACTCCACTGACAACTGCCACCAAGCTCAGAAAAATACCTGAATCTGCACACAAGGTGCAGGGAGTAAAATGAGTACTGCCAACTCAGTGAGTAATAATCATAAATAAAGACTGAGTGATAAGAAATCACGAAAAGAGCATCAACATGTTGTATAGAAGCAGTTTCAAAACCAGTAAGAAAGCAATGAAGCTGTAAAATCCTTTAAAACATCTTAGCTCAGTTTAAACCCTTTTGAAACTTTTTCAACAGTTGCGCAAATGAATAAAGAACATCTAGTGCGAATAAGTACAGAAATACGCCCCTCGGGCACAAATACACAATTAAGCAAGTAAATGATAGGCAAATAAGAAAGATAAGCACATAAGGTTCGCCCCTCGGGCACAATGTCAACAAATCAGCCCCTCGGGCAATATCTCAGAACAGTACCAGCCCTTCGGGCAATCACATAGAACAATACCAGTCCATCGGGCTATATCTCACATCACACTGGGTACCAGCGCTCACTGGGGGTGTGCAAACTCCTGGAGGGGCCCCTTTCGGCCCAAGCGCAATATCAAGCTATCTCGTGGCATCATAAACAGGTCCTCGGCCTCATATCAATATCAAGCCACCTCGTGGCATACAAATCTCAGGCCCTCGGCCTCATAATCAAAATCAGTGTATCACTACTGCAGCGTGCAGCCCGACCCAAAATATATCCTCACAACATAGGCTCTCGGCCTTACTCAGTTAAAAATCATATAAGCCTCTCGGGCAACAGTAAAATAGTATTTCTCAGCCCAAAACATCATTTAAATATCATTTGAGTATTAAAACAGAGTAAACATGCTGAGTTTTGAAAACAATGGAAATAACATGACTGAGTTCAAGTATAAAGTCAGAACAGTGAGGAAACATAAACAACAATCCCCGAAGGGTTCAAATAGTTGGCACGAAGCCCAAATATGGCATGCAGCCCAAATAATGATGATAACAAGTAGATTTCAGTCAAATACACGATAAAATCATCAATCGGGACGGAACAAGTCATAGTCCCCTATAGTGCACGACCCCACGCTCGTCGTCAAGCGTGTGCCTCACCTCAATATAGCACTACGATGTGCAATCCGGGGTTTCAAACCCTCAGAACATCATTTGCAATCATTACTCACCTCGAACTGGTACATCTCTAGATCGCGATGCCTCTGCCCCTCGAATCGGCCTCCACGCACGTCAAATCTATCCAAAATCAGAACGAGGGAATTAAAATATGCCAAGAGAACAAAGCCCAAGCGAAAACAATCAATAAAGGGCACAAATCCCGAAATTAGCAAAATCCGAACCCCGGGACCACATGTCGAAATTCAGAAATTTTCACATCATTAGGTTCCTTATCTCCCCACGAGTTCATACATACCAAAAACATCAAAATCCGTCCACAAATGACCCTTCAAATCCCAAATCAAAATCCAAAATTCCAAGCCCTAGTTCTTCCATTTTTAGCTTAAGTTTCCATGATTTTCTAGGTGGAATTCACATAATAATCGAGTTTTTAGTCCAAGAATCTTACCTCCCAACAATTACCCTTGAATCCTTCTTCAATCTCCTTCAAAAATCTCCAAAAACGAGCAGCTATGGGTGAAAATAGACCCACATTCGCGAACAAGACGAGTTTAAAACATTCTGCCCAGGTCTGACCTTCCTTCTTCGCGAACGCGGTCTAAGCCTCGCGTTCGCGAAGCACAAACTTATGTTGACCACTTATTCCTCTATACTAACACGTAATACCATCGCGAACGCGATGCTTCCACCATCTAAACCTTCGCGAACGCTCTCACACCTACGCGAACGCGATGAATAAATGACCTTGAACCCATCTGGCCCAACTTCCTCTACGCGATCGCGAGTGCCTTCTCGCGAACGCGATGCACAGCTTCGCAGCCCTTCGCGAACGCATCACCTGCCTCGCGAACGCGAAGGCCAAACTTTCACCTCCCTCAGCAGACTCTTCACGAACGCAAGGGTCCTCTCGCATACGCGAAGACCAAAATGCCTGCAACTGCTGGAACTCCGAATCTGCAATTTTCTGAACTCTCAAATGATCCGATTAACCACCCAAAACTCACCCGAGGCCCCCGGGACCTCAACCAAAGGCACCAACACATCCTAAAACCTTATTCAAACTTGTTCCAATCATCAAAACACCTCAAACAACATCAAATCACCGAAAACACATCGGATTCAAGCCTAAGTTTCTAAAAATCTTCCGAAATACGCTTTTGATCAAAAACCCAACCAAACCACGTCCGAATGACCTGAAATTTTGCACAAACATCCCAAATCACATAACAAAGCTACTTCAACTCTCGGAATTTCATTCCGACCTCTATATCAAAATCTCACCTATCAACCGGAAAACGCCGAAATCTTAATTTCGCCAATTCAAGCCTAAACCTCCCACGGACTTCCAAAATGCATTCTGATCACGCTCCTAAGTCCCATATCACCTAATGGAGCTAACCAAATCATAAAATTTCCGATCCGAGATCATATGCAAACAAGTCAAATCTTGGTCAAACCTTTCAAATTTCAAGCTTCAAACTGAGAATTGTTCTTCCAAATTCATTCCGATTACTCTGAAAATCAAAACTAACGGTTTACATAAGTCATAATATACTATACGGGGCAAGTCATGCCCGAGAACTGGTGATCAAAGTGCAAAACTCAAAACGACCGGTCGGGTCGTTACAATGACGTGGTTTCATAATTCGCTCAATATCCCATGAGTCTTAGTTATGACAGATCATTTTATTATGAATACATGTTCTAGTCTAGTCCTATTCAGCATTCCGGTATCATGTAACCTAGTATGGTTCAGTATTTCAGTATCATGTATTGCAATATGATTCTCAGTTCCTGATTTTAAGCCCTGAATGTTGAACACCTGCATTTGGGCCTGAGGCCGCAGTTTATGTTTTATGCATCTTTGGCCCTGAGGCTGCAGTTTACGCTTTATGCATTTTTGGGCCTGAGGCCGTATTTTATTTATTCAGATAAACAGGTGGTTCATAATTTAGAAGAGGGAGTATTCATATCCGTACTTCCTTGTTCAGTTCATTTTATTAATTATCAGTTATCAACTATCAGTTTAGTCTCAGCTTCAGCATTTACAGTTCTTTTTTTTCAGTTGTGCTACATACCGGTACAATTCAAATGTACTGACGTCCCTTTTGTCTGGGGCCAGTATCTCACGATGTAGGTAACGATTTACAGGTTGACGATTCTGCTTTCTAGGACATCTGGTATTAGCTATTGGTGAGCCCCAGTTAGTAAGGTATGCCGGTTTAACGATCCGGCCGGTTGTTTTGAGAGTAATAGCCCTGATCTCCTATTAACTGCTTTCCCCGTATCCTTTTCTGCATATGTGACTTGCGAGGTTTTGTTTTTTGTTTCGGAGTGTTTTGGGACACTTAGTCCCTAAATGGAAGCTTAAGCCTTAGGATTTTGACCGCAGTCGTAACTGTGTGAAGACGACTCTAGAATGGAACTTCGTCAATTTCGTTAGCTCCATTGGATGATTTTGGACTTAGGTGCATGTATGGATCGTGTTTTGGTGGTCTGTAGCTAATTTAGGCTTGAAATGGCGAAAGTCGAATTTTTGGAGATTTTGACCGGTAGTGGAATTTTTGATATCGGGGTTGGATTCCGATTCTGGAAGTTGTAGTAGGTCCGTAATGTTGAATATGACTTGTGTGAAAAATTTGAGGTCAATCGGACGTGGTTTGATAGGTTTCGAAATTGGTTGTAGAAATTTAAAGTTTCAAGTTCATTAAGTTTTAATTGGAGGATGATTCATGTTTGTAGCGTTGTTTGATGTGATTTGGGGGATCGACTAGTTCATATTGTAATTTAGGACTTATTGGTATGTTTGGTTGAGGTCCCGGAGGCCCCGGGTGTGTTTCGGATGCTCAACGGATGGAAATTTGGACTTATGCAATTGCTGAAGATTGTTGGTTACTGGTGTTTTTGCACCAGCAGTTGGGGGACCGCAGGTGAGGGATCGCACGTATATGAGGTCAGGCCCAGAAGCGGAAATGCAAGGAGTTGCCAGGGGTCGCAGGTGCGAGGGAAATGTCGCATGTGAAATACTCACAGAAGGGACCGTAGGTGCGAAGGGAGATCGCAGAAGCGGACCACTGTCTGCAGGTGCGACCACCTTATCGCAGATGCGGACCCAAGGGATTTAAGTTAACTCCGCACTTGCGATGGAATTTTCGCAGGCGCGGCGTTGTAGGTTCGATTATAGACCCGCAGATGCGAAATCACTAGGCAGAAAAGGGCAAGTTTGAGGGTTTTATTCCATTTTCAATTTTAGGACTTTGAGAGCTCGGATTGGGCGATTATTTGAGGGATTTTCAGAGAAAGCTTTTGGGTAACGATTCTTATCTCCTTTATGGTTATATCCCACTAATCTATGGTTGATTTCAACTATGATTTTGGGTTTTAATTGGGATTTTAATATCGCATTTGGATAATTTTGGTACGAGTAAACTCGTGAGTGAATGGGTGTTCATATTTTGTGACTTTTACCCGATTCCGAGACGTGGGCTCGGGGAGACTTTTTAGGGCGATTTTCGAATTTCTTATTAAAGTCTTGATTTCATTTATTAGATTAGTCTATAATAGTTATATTTATGATATGTAATTGCTTTTGGCTAGATTTGGGGCATTCGGAGTCGGATATTCGTGGAAAAGGCATTGTTATCGATTGATTGAGCTTGGTTCGAGGTAAGTGGCTTGCCTAACCTTGTGTGAGAGAACTCCCCTTAGGATTTGGTACTGTTGTGATATGTGAGCGCATGTACGTGAAGTGACGAGTGCGTACACGGGCTATTTATTGTAAAACTCCATTTTTCACTGAGTACTAATTTGTTTCACTTTAATTGAGTTATACTAGCATGTGTAATTAGCCTGTTTAGCCTAGTATAGCATGTCTACGTGTCTTAAATGCTTATCTGAACTCTGTGCAACATGATTAGTGGATTTCCTGCTTCTTCCTTGACTTGTACTTTGTCTAAAATGTAGGGTTTCTTGTTTTAGATATTATCTCCATTGTTTGAGCTGCGTACTTATTTTGGGACTACGAAACGGTATTCCGAGAGATCCCCCTACATATTTACTTTTGGGACTATGGGACGGTATCCCGGGAGATCCCCCTGCACATTTACTTTTGGGACTACGGAACGGTACTTCGGGAGATCCTCCTGCATATTTATTTTTGGGACTACGGGATGGTATCCCGGGAGATCCCCCTGCACATTTACTTTTGGGACTACGAGACGATATCTCGGGAGATCCCCTCTTGTTATTTCTGTCACTATACTGTTATCTTTCTGTGATTTCCTTCTTGTTAATTTTCAATCTAATTATACTGCGATATTTCGTTCTATCTTATTTTATATATTACCAGTAGGGCCTTGACCTGACTTCGTCACTACTCGACCGAGGTCAGGCTTGGCCCTTACTGGGTACAGTTGTAGTGTACTCATGCTACTCTTCTGAATATGTTTTTGTGTACAGATCCAGGTACTTCTTACCAGCCACGTCATCAGTGAGCAGCGACAGCTGGAGACTTCAAGCTATATATCTGCCGCGTCCGCAGACCTCGGAGTCCCCCTCTATTCTCCCCTATGTCTAGTATCGTCTTCTGTACTTTTTTTGTTAGATTCTGATGTATAAAGACACTAGTTTTCTTTCTGTTGGTTCTGACTCATGATGTTTGGGTTTTGGGAAGACCGTGTAGTATTGAGGAGTTGGTTATTTTATATGCCGAGCGACATTTCTATCAATTACTTCATTACTGTTGATGTTAGTGGTTTAGATTTATGTTCTCATTTTTGTTGTTTTCCGCAAATATTTGACTTACCTAGTCGTAGAAACTTGGTGCCGTCACGACCTCTCACGGAGGGAAGAATAGGTTGTGACAGACTGGGACCTTGTCCCGGTAAACAATTAACATTTCAGTATTCTCTCGAGGCTTTGTAAACTAAAGTCCAGTCAGTCAGATGTTAGCAGGCTTTTATGTGTTAGCCATGTAGGCTACTCATTTATACTTGCTGAGTTTTCAGTACTTTCCGCGTTTGTGATATTTCAGTCAGACTATTTAGTAGATCAAAACGTTGCATGTTTATTCAGCTTAAAGTTATAGCACATGTTGGTCCAGCCATCTAGTTGGTTCGCTCGGTGACAAGCAATCAGGCACCGAGTGCCATGTTACGCCCAGGTCATGGTTCGGGGCGTGACAGACTCATTCTTTTTTGCATCCACTATACAGATATCATCCATTCCATCTGTATATGCTACTCATGGAATGATGTAGTCTTGGAGCGGAAGTCAGTACTTATTCTTGGACCGATACATTACCTAGTAGGAAGTCTCTTTTATACTGGTTTCTAAATAATATTATGGCATCAACAGGCTTAGAAATCATTGGTTGTAGCCTGACATTCCTATGTCATGGTGATTCTCGTATATTACATGAGATCAATGTCGAAAATTCACAAAAGTGTATCGAATTTTATTATTTTTTGAGAGAGATCCTTCTTTGATTTTATAATGTAAATAAAACTCCTCAAAAATCTCTGTCTCATTAAAGGTCTAATGCTTTTACAAATAATAGTCTTTATGCATATATGTTGCACGTGCATAAAAAGATGCACATACGTATGTATGTGCATCAATAAACGCATATATGTTGTACCTGCATAAAAAATTCATATGCATTGCACGTACATTTTATATTAGTTAATATAAAATCAAAGAAGATAAAATAACGAAATGCATATTCCTTAATAGTTTACTTAGAGAATTTTTATAAAGATAAAGATAATTCATTTTTTACATGAAGTTAAATAAATCTAACGCTTCGCTAAAAGATAGGATCTCCTACTGAAAGGAAGAGACCCAACAAAGAAGCATGTACCAAAAGCATGCCTAAGCATGCAGAGACTAGAGTCCGCCGTCGACTGAAGAAGTTGTAACTCAAGTAGATTTAATTCTTTGTAACGAAGTATTAGATTTATTTAACTTCATGTAGCGATTGAATTATCCTTATCTTTATAAAGATTATCTATAGTGTATTTTCCTCTAAGTTTCAAGATTAAGTAATCTTCTTTTACAAGTTCATTTATGTTGGCATAACATTTGTGATCCCCTTGATAGCCTGCAATATTTAATGTTCTCTTAGTCTTGTGATTGGACCGAGGCATTCTACTTCGGCAAGATCAGAGTGGTAGGTGCACCTTGAGAGACGTGCATAGCTTTGCTCATGCCACTAGTCATGAATCTGACAATTTTGCTGCTCATTTGTGTTCTCAAAGCTTGAATATTCTTACTTTTTGCTGCTCTGACTCTAGGAATATGCTTCTCAATTTACAAACTATTACCTGAGAGAGAAAAGAAAGATGGTGAAGCATTAAGGAAGAAATTTGAAAGCAATATTGGCTTTGGAAGAGATTTCTTCCTGAAAATGGCAATGGCAGTAACACTACTAAATATTTCTCAAGAATAATGTAATGTCATGTGAAAATAACTAATAAAATTGTCAAATTCGGATTTACTAATATAAATGAACTCCTCAGAAACCATTCTCATTGAAGGTGTAACGTTAATATAGATACTAGTCTTGGGCACATACATTGCACGTGCATAAAAATGCACGTACACTGCACGTGTATTTTACTTTTTGGAATAAATTGCACGTGTATTTTACTTTTTTGTAGGTGTCATTTTGACGGCTATCAAGACACCTTATACACACACAGAAGTAGAAAGTTCTACAGGGATTGAGAAACTTTTGGCACCACAGATTTTATCTTGTTCCAGAACTGCTTAATCGAATCGCCCATGCTATTGCCCCAATAGTATAACACAATCATGGCACAAGAAAGGGAATAAGAGAACACCAAACTAGAATTATGCTACAAAACTTCAAGTTAAAGCAATACCGTAGTTGGAAAATGGGTAATGTCACTACATATTTAGTTTGGCTGAAATTTAGAGAATAATACACCATAGAGAATTTTGATAAAGAAGTAAAAATGATTTTTTCTGTACGTGAAGTTAAATAAACCTGACACTTTGCAAAAAGGAATTAAATTATAAAGATAAAACTACATTCCTACAATTCCAAATGTAAATATAAAAAGAGAAAAAAATATATTCGCAAAATTTCTAACATAAATAAAAGAAAAAAAATACTTTTGAAAGAAGGAATAACCCAATATCCTACTTGCATCTTATTAATGGGATGTCATCGTTGGTAGTAGTGTCACATTTATCTATGACATGTCGAGACCGGCTAATAAAGATGAAATAGTTTCTGAAGCCTGTGACGTAGAGAATTAATCACAGTTTACTTCGGTGTTTCTAGCAACTTAATGACATTTGGAGGCCAACCATTGGTTATGCCTTGAATGTCACAGGTGGCACTATTGGCATTGAATGTTTAATGGTTAGATTCTCTAAAGAAATTCATGTAAGAGCAATAAAGGCCTCTACAAACAACTTTTGTGCCTACATAAATGTATGGCTCATCCTCTTTGCATCCATCTTCTAGCTCTTGGCTATTCCATCTGTATAGGCCGCTCATGGAATGATGTAGTCTTGGATTTGGAAGCCAGTACTTGTTCTTGGCTCGATACTTCACCTAGTTGGTAGTTTTCTTATGTACTGGTTTACAAATAATATTGTGATATCAATAACTCTAGCAATGATTGGATGTAGGATGTCGTTCCTATGTCATACTGATTCCCATAATATTGCACGAAATCAATATTGAAAATGCAATAAAGTGATCTCACTTGCTTTCAGCTCTATGATGCTACAGAGAAGCACCTTGACAAAACGTGTAAAGATGGCGACGTCTCACAATTTTCGATATGGATGGCGCTAATCATTTGCATTTATAATTCCAGTTTTTGTACTATCGTTATTGCTTAATGAGACCACAAGGTTTCTCATTAAGAAAGGGTTGATGGAGGAGGCAAAAGTAGCACTCATGAGATTGAGGAAAAGTGAAGCAGAAGCAAGTTCACATAGATGTTAGCGGGCTTAATAGAAAATAAAGGCAGGGAAAAGAAAGAAGCTATTACACTCACCACTTTTAGTGGTTAACATAGTGTGCAAGTTTTCAAGCAAGTGTTGGGCTTAGACTCAATATTCTTCTCCGGACCTTTATTTCTTCAATTAATTAGATACACATATAACTGTCTCATTTGTCGCTCCACTCATTGTTGGAGTTGTTCAAGCTGGAATTGCCGGACTTACTTATTTGAGTTATAACTTCTTCGATCTACAAAGGACTCTGGTCTCCGCATGCTTAAGCATGCTTCTGGCACATGTTTCTTTGTTGGTTCTCTTCCTTTCAATAGGAGATCTTGTCTTTTAGCTGAGCCGACAGAGTGTCTATATTGCCATAGCATTTCCCTCATAGTTTGCTATGTAATGTTCTACGGGCCTTGTGATTGGACTGAGGCATCCTTACTCGATGAGATCAGAATGCTAGGCGCATCTTAGGAGCTAATGTCACCAATCATGACTTCGGCAATTTTGCTTCCTTTGGGCTCTCAATGCTTGGATATTCACGTTTTTTTTTTGCTGTTCTGACTCTAGGAATATGATTTTCAGTCTACAAACGGTTACTCAAGAGAGAAATGAAAGATGGTGAAATAGTTGAGGAAGAAATCTGAAAGCAACACTGGATTTGGAAGAGATTTCTTCCTAAAAACGGCAATGCTAAAACGGTGTAGCTGATGACAATAGCACTACTAAATATTTCCTAAGAGTATTATCGTGTCAGGTGAAAATAAGTAATAAAATTGTCAAATTATAATTTAATAATATAAATGAACTCCTCAAAAACCTGATCTTATTGAAGGTTTAAAGCTTATGTAAATACTAGTCTTTGTGCACGTACATAACACATGCATAAAAAATGCATATATATTGTACGTGTATTTTACCGTTAGGAATATGTTGGACAGAGAAGTTACTGGTAGTATAAGAGCAGAAGCTAATTTACTTACTTTCTATAGATGTCATTTTGATGGCTATCAAGACACCTCATACACATAAAAAGCAGACAATTCTACAATGATTATGAAATTTTTGGCACCATATATTTCCTCTGTGGTGATGTGATAAGCTTGTTCTAGAATTATTTATATATGCTATTGCACCGGCAGCATAATACAATCACGGCACAAGGGAGAGAATTTGAAGATGCTACAACTAAGGTCGTACGACAAAACTGCACATTTGGAGAAAATGGGTAATGTTGCTACATATTTAGTTTGGTCATGAGGTGAATTCTCTAGGACAATGGTCATATATTGGCTGATCATATATGAAGGAGAGAAAATGTTACTACATATTTATGTTTCATAATTCAAATTCATAAATTTTAGATGTTGCCCTATTTGCTGAAAATGGTTTCTTTTAATACATTCTTTATTTCAGTCAGTTTGAAGTCAATTCTACGTACCTAAAAGTTTAAGGTTAGACATAAAGATTCTTTCACGTATTTAACATGCAACATTAACTCTAGAAAATTTAACGATATGAAAGCATCAATAATGTTATACCGCTTCTTGTGATATACTTTTTTCAAACTTTAAATGAAATTATAAGTTAAAGATTTTGAAAAATTAACTTCGATTCACTAATATTATAAGAAAACTAATAGATCACCAAGAGAAAACTGTAGGTACATAAAATGTGAAAATAGTAACTTGAAAGATAAAGTAAAATCCATGTTAATAATTTTGCCCTGTCAATATATTCTTTGGTAGCCAAAATCCCATAAAACCACCATTTAAGAAATGAATTCACTAAGGATCCTTCTGTTACTATCGCTGATGTTAATTTTTACGATGAAATTTATTGGAATGGATCAATTCACTGGATTACTCCAAGTGGAAACTTGAATTCTTTGTTACAATATTGATCTTGAGAGATTAGAGGTGGTGCAAATGCCACCTATGCCCGATAATTATGAATTATTATGTATACGGTAGAAATCGGTGCTACCCGATTTCGTAGGCTCGAGGATCACTTCAAGAGCGAGTCCGAACTAGACTGGAACCGAGCCCGGCGGTAGAGTTCGAAGATCAAAGTGTCCGATGAATATCAAGGCCGAGCGTCTCCAGCCTCGAGATAATGCCGTTGTGATTTTGTAACAGAAAAGGCGAGATTCCCGCAATGACCCAACGATCAAGGCGTAAAGTCCGAAACGGATTTGTACAAATTCGTACTAGGCGGTTAGACAGCTGTCCAATTAGATTCCTTACTAAAAACGGAAATGTACCTTATTTAGGACTCCCCTATTATATAAAGGGGTGCCCATTCATTTGTAAATAATCTAATCATTGGCAAAGAATATACTCTCTACTTTTCGCTCATTGTTCATCAGAATTGTCCTTTAACTTTATTATTCTTGCTTTATTGTTATTGATTCATCTCGAGGTCATTGAGCTCGAGGTCGATACTGCTTAAGTAACACTGGCTTGATTCACTTATTTCTATCATCTATACTTTATACTTCTTGATTATTAATTGGTATTGAACTAAATTACATATCTTTAAAACTACAAATTAATTGTTGCTCGTATTTTTGAGGTAAACAGTTTGGTGCCCACCGTGGGGCTAAAGATAGTAGTGATTATTTCATTACTGATTCTCATAACACACGTTATTTTTTTTACACTTTTTCTTGTCAAGAATTTTTGATTCTCAGGATTAAACATGTCAAACTCGCAAAACGCACCTGTTCATGACACCGAGGGTCTTGGATTTCATGGGGAAAAGAACAATGTAATGGTCGGTGTACCACCGATAAACCCTAGGGAAGTGCCAAATGTTGAACTAGTTGATGCTAGTTTGCACATTGCTTTAAATGCAGATTTAGGCGCAAACCCCGGAGGAAGTGTACGCTGGGAAGCCCGATCTGGGGGCCAAGGAACACAAGGTATAGGAGATGGGGGAGTCAGCCTCCAAGTTATATTCAAGATGCTGCAGGCTCAGCAGATTGCCATCGCTCAACTTCAGATCAGAATAAAACTCCGAGTATAGCCGAACCAGAAAACACTCGGCGTGCTGAACCGGCGCCAGAAAGGTCGAACGAAAATGGTTCGGGGATTGACCCCACAATTACGCGGATGCTCGAAGATCTCACCAAGAGGATCGAGTCCGGGGAAAAAAGGATTGAGGATATGACAAAAAAGTGGAGACTTATAACTCATGTGTCGATCAAATACTGGGATCTCCCCCGATCTTGAAGGGATTGGATGCCAAGAAATTCGTACAAAGGCCGTTCCCTCTGAGTGTGGCTCCGAAGCCCATCCCAAAGAAGTTCTGTATGCCCGATATACCTAAATACAACGGATCCTCTAACCCAAATGAACACGTTACTTCTTACACATGCGCCATAAAGGGAAACGACTTTGAAGACGACGTAATCGAGTCTGTACTGCTGAAGAAGTTCGGGGAGACTCAATCGAAGGGTGCCTTAATATGGAATCATAACTTACCCCCTAATTATACTGATTTTTTTGCTATGCTTGCAGATTCTTTTGTAAAGGCACACGCCAGAGCCATTAAAATTACAACAAGAAAGTCGGACCTTTTCAAGATAAGGCAGAAAAATAACGAGATACTCATGGAATTCGTATCTCAATTCCAAGCAGAGAGAATAGATCTGCCTTCGGTCACCGATGACTGGGTTGTTCAAGCTTTCACTCGAGGTCTCAATACTCGGAGTTCCATAGCTTCACATCAGTTGAAGCAAAGTTTAATCGAGTACCCGGCTGTCACTTGGGCCGACATACATAATCGGTATCAGTTGAAGATTAGGGTCGAAGATGATCAACTAGGGACTCCTTCGGGGTCCGATTATCCTAGCACGATCATGGATAGGATCAAAAGGGATATCGATCCAGAGCCGAGGTCGAATAGAGATCATATCAACCGTACAACAGAGACTATAGAGGCAGCGTTTCCGGGCAAAGCTTCGCACGAAATGAGAGGAGAAATGATCGAGGTCAAATCTCATGGGGGCTTGATGCCGAGGAAGATCACGTTAAATGTCCAAAGTCCGAATAAAGGTACGACCCCAGTCCAATCTTTCTATTTTTTCGGCTAACACTTGCAGGCTATCGATAAGGATTGGCACGAAGCTCTGGAACTTGAAGCACGTGTTGCACTCTTTTTCTCTTAGACCGGTTTTTGTCCCTAATAGGTTTTTCCGGTGAGGCTTTTAACGAGGCAACCGTTGTTCGTGCTAACTAAAAGCAATTCAACAGTATCCGAGGTTTCCTAATAAGCCTCGAGTACTGGAGGGCATTACCTTTGAATGTCTGCTCTTTGGCAAGGAAATCACTTTGTGACAGCGGGCCTCGATAGGAAAGTGTTGTAAGGGTCAAATGGTCAGATGAACCGTGCCCGTATAGGTTACTCGAGCCCTAGACATCAAGCATGCGCGCATGTATAATCATCAATCGAGAGAAGTACTTTTCCTTGTTAATATTCATTGCCATTATAAAATTTCATATTTTATACTCTTGATCTATTGTGTAAACAGGTTTAAGGGCCGACCGCGGCGGAAATTCGAACAACTGACCCATGCTTGAGGACTGTTGTCCCAAAAGCAAATGAAATCAAACTACTAACATTTCGAGACCATAAGACCTTAAAGGCAATCCTCGATTTTGCAGGCCACGACCACCCCACTCGTGGACTGACACTTTGGGCAAGCTCAAAGTGAATCGGAAGATCAGCCCAAAGGGCAAGTTCCGAACTAAAGAGGCTATGACCAAATTAACGCGGATCAGAGACATCCGATATTCGTAAAAAATACAAAAGCCCAGGGAATACCTTAGCCCGAGATCGAGCAAACTCTCGCTCGGGGACTATCTATGAAGCCTAAGGACTAACTTTACTTTGAGTTCGAGCAAATCCTCACTCGATCATAAAAGCCCAAGGGCTATCTTAACCCGAGTGCAAGCATATCTGGAACACTCGAGGACTACTTACTCGAGCTATCTGAGTTCGAAATAATAAGACCTCAAAGAGGCACCCCCGATATAACAGGCCAAGGACATTATACTCAGGGACTAACATTTCGAACAAGTTCGAAAGGTTATCGGGAAACGAGTCCAAAAGACATACCCGAAGGCTACAACCATATTATAGACTACGGTTATATAAAAACGTTATGTTCGAAATAACGTGGCTCGAAGACGTCCGACTTCCTCCTTAAATTAAAGGCCTTCAAACCCTTTAAAACACTGGTTAAATTAGGCTACCATCGGCAAAAGCAAATGACAAAGGGCTTCGATAAAATGAGCCCTCGAATAATTTAAAGGATTCGATAACATCAGCCTTCAAAAAAGCCTCAAGAGGTATTCGATTATCGTTACACACATGAATTATAAATAAGGTTCCAATCGGTCAAACTTTCGAAAAATCCAACGGGTATAGAAAACACATGCTAAGGCATAGAAAATTTTTTACTAAGTCTTTTAGCCAAAAAGAGGGAAAAATAGCTGTTATTAGAGGCCGAATTGGCCCAACTCAAAGAGCCTAAGGACCAATAAGAAAGAGTCTAAGGGCCGATCTAAAGAGCCTAAGGGCCAATATAAAAAAAGCCCAAGGGCTACCTTAACCCGAGTTCGAGCAAACTCTCACTCGGGGACTATCTATAAAGCCTAAGGCTAACTTTATTTTGAGTTCGAGCAAATCCTCACACGATCAAAAAAGCCCAAGGGCTACCTTAACCCGATTTCGAGCAAACTCTCACTTGGGAAGTATCTATAAAGCCTATGGGCTAACTTTATTTCGAGTTCGAGCAAATCCTCACTCGATCGTGAAAGCCCAAGGGTTACCTTAACACGAGTTCGAGCAAACTCTCACACGGGGACTATCTATAAAGCCTAAGGGATAACTTTACTTCGAGTTCGAGCAAATCTTCACTAGACTATAAAGTCCAAAGGCTACGTTACCTCATTGACTGTTGAGCCTAAGAGCTACTAAAACTCAAGTTCAAATGGTCATCCAGGGTCCCTTTTATCGGAAAACGTTCGAAGGCAGTACTTATTGTCGGTTATTACCATCTCAAACTTTGGACATTCAACGGGAGTTTTATGCTAAGGCGCTTTGACCCGCACAAAAGGGTAATAGATTCAGAAGCCATGTAAGGAAAAAAAGCTTTGTATAAACCCTTTTACAAGGACTATGGGCCATGATCAAGAGTTCTTCGCAAGGGCCGATCATCCTCAAAAGCAAAAAATTACGAAGAACACAAAGCCTAAGCAGCACGATCCTTATCGGCAGAAGTATCTTCACCCTCAGAATCTTCTCCACCACCGGACTCGCTAGAGTTCTCGAACTTCCTCGAGAAAGGCTGGCTTCTAAGCTTTTGTTTCCTCAGTCGCTTACGTTACGATGATGATGTCGTGGCAAACCGGGGTAAATATCAAGGACTCAATTCGTTTCTTGTCGTTATACTTCAAAAAATGAGGGGACTATCTGTATACGGTAGAAATTGGGGCTACCCGATTTCATAGGCTCGAGGATCACTTCAAGAGCGAGTTCGAAATACACTGGAACCGAGCCCGATGGCAGAGTTCGAAGATCAAAGTGTCCGATGAATATCAAGGCCGAGCGTTTCCAGCCTCGAGATAATGTTGTTGTGATTTTGTAACAGAAAAGGCGAGATTCCCGCAATGAACCGAAGATCAAGGCGTAAAGTCCGAAACGGATTTGTACAAATTCGTACTAGGCTGTTAGACAGCTGTCCAATTAGATTCCTTACTAAAAACGGAAATGTACCTTATTTAGGACTCCCCTATTATATAAAGGGGAGCCCTTTTTTTTAAGGGGAGCCCATTTATTTGCAAATAATCTAATCATTGGGAAAGCATAGACTCTCTACTTTTCGCTCATTGTTCATCAGAATTGTCCTTTAACTTTATTTTTCTTGCTTTGTTGTTCTTGATTCATCTCGAGGTCACTGAGCTCGAGGTCGATACTGCTTAAGCAACACTGGTTTGATCACTTATTTCTTTCATCTATACTTTATACTTCTTGATTATTAATTGGTATTGAACTAAATCACATATATTTAAAACCACAAATCAAATAATGTTACTCGTATTTTCGAGGTAAACTCATTAACCATTCGCTATTTCGAGCAATATTGTGACGGTTTGCACCTTATATAAATGTTTAGTCTACAAATCAAGTTTAATGAATATCAAATGAAAAGGGCTAATTCCGAATGGTTTGTTAAATCAAGGTTGATCTTGAACCTGTTGCTACTGCTTTTCCTCAAATTCTAATACATATCTTGACCCCTTTGAATTTTTTTAAGCAAATATTCCACTAGGCAGGCTGCCTAGTGGCTACTATATAAATAAAATCCCAAAATAGGGTCCAGTATATACAAGATGTCCAAATAATCTATAAAGTGCATAAAACTACCAGCTACTACTAATGATCTAAAATAACAATCAACTGAGCTAGCTATTACACCATATCTTGCAGCTTGCATCCATATCCTGTATGTGTATGTGAATTCAAATGACAATGGCAAATACATGGTAGCACCTAAAAAACTCTCACCAGGCGCCAAAGTATGCATTCCACAGACCAAATTGAATTCCAAACACCACAAGACTTCAGGACTCCAAACTGCTATAGTGTTCCAAGATTCAACAGTGAATATCAAAATTCTCAATTGCCTCCTAATCCAGCATATCCTGTGCACTGTACTATCACCTCTAGAATGAGAGTGTAAACACTCTAATACCACTGGATAATGATCATATAGTACACTAAATAATGAAACATTTTGATGAAGGGAGAGATGTAGTAATCTTGTGTGAAGCCTCAATCGTGAATCTACAGCATCATGAGTGTATAGGCCTTGTCCAGTTGATATAAATGCTGACCAGAATTGAATCCTTAGCAATCAGAAAACCTGCACAATACTAACAGAAACAAGATCATGAATCTGTAAATGCAATGCATATACTGCACTGCTCCAGTCATGTATAAAACCTCCTGTATGTGTCCTGGACCTTGATGATCTCCTTTAGACTCAAAAAACTGCTTTAAAATCTCTTTCCAACGATTTAAAATGCACAGCAACTCAAACAAACGATTACAAAATAAGGCTGTGAATATAGCCCTACTGTTCATCAGATGTTTCTCTTTGTACTTATCTGCTACCATCTGCAATGTTCCTTGTGATTTTCTACCATATAGCCATAGAGTCTCCTCAGAATGAGCATGAAAACACACTAATATCACTGAGTAATACCCTTTAACTATACAACAGAATCCGCACAGCATCAAACTTGTACACAAACCAAAAATTTTCTTACTTGAAACAGACTGTATATTTCTCCTATGTGAGTTTACTTTCTTAACTACCTTGCCCTGTAAGTGACACACTCTGAACAAAGCTAAACAACCCCCAGAATGAGCATGATGCCATGCTAATACCACTGGTAGATTGTTTAACAATGTCCAGTAACATATATCATGAGCTTTAGGCAGTACTATGACAAGAATGTTCATCAGTCTGAATCTTTCTTCTTTGCAACTCTAATCCTAAGGTTTGGAATTTGAGCTTTATCCATATTTATCAAAGCTTTTCCTTTAGATGGCAGTTCTTGAAAAGACCGAAATGTAATTGTACCTGTAAAAGAGAAAACAAGGTTAGCTAAAAAATCTACAACTGTGTTGCCCTCTCTTAACACATGCTGAAAGAGTACATTGTATGTACTCTTTATGTCCTTGATCCTTCTCACTTCTGCCCCATTCACCATCAATAATCTTCCTCATCACAAGAGAATCAGTCTCCATAATCAATGGGTTAAGTTGCCTTTCCACACAATAAACCAATCCTTCTACAATTGCCTTTGCTTCTGCTACAATATTAGTTGTCTCCCCTATCTCCTTAGCCTTAGCAAACACCAAAACTCCTTCATGGTTTCTCACACAAAAATCCATAAGAACTGGGACCCGGATTCCCCCTAGAAGCACCATCAGTATTAACTTGTACCATCCATCATAAGGTAGCTGCCATGTAACTCTCTTTGTAATAATATATGGCCTGTATCCCTCAAAAAATCTGATCATTTGTGGCCACAATAGAGGTATGCTAGGCAACCAAGGATATCTAACTCTTGCAAGATAATATAATGTTTTATTCACCTCATGAATCACTCTACTACAACATACTGTTCCCCCATACTTCATTGTATTCCTCCTCTTCCAAAGTTCCCATAGAATTACTGCTGGGGCTGCCTGAAACAAAGGTTTTAATTTAGGACAACATTTTGCATCCCACCATGCCCTAACTACCTGATGAACCTGAACCATGTTTATCCCCAAACCTGCAGCTTGCATGAATATCCTCCACACCTTAGTTGTTGTTTCACTTGTCAAAAATAAGTGTTGAAAAGAGTCTTCCTGTGGTGCTATACAACACCAACATCTAGACACTACCATATGACCACCTCTCCTCCATAAGTCATCAGTAGGTACTTTTCCTTTCAAAACCCTCTACAAGAAGAAAGAAATTTTGAAAGGCAACCCTTTAGTCCATATTTTACCAAATTCCGGATTGATTTGTTCCCTATGCCTTAGGATTCTCCAAGCGCTACTAACAGTGAACTTACCAGTAGTTGTAGGCATCCATCTTGGTATGTCCCAACAATCTGTTGTATCATCAAACTGCACCTCTCCTCTAATATGCTCTGCTATGTCTTGAGGGAAATTCTGGTCCAGAAGTTGATCATTCCATTGCTCCTCCTCTCTCAACTCAGCTACTTCTTGTAACTCTTCATTAATGGGAAATTCTGGTGGTACAACATGATATAATGCTCCTACTCCTGTCCAGTTCTCATGCCACACATTTGTAGATCCCCTTTTCATCCCCCATAAAATCTCATGTTCTACTTCCTCCCTTGCTTCTAACATTTTCCTCCAGACATGTGATCCTTTTCTGAATTGTACTACTGTTGGAATTTCTTTCTTGCAGTAATTATTCCACATAAAGTTGGACCAAAGAGTTTTGGTAGTTCTAAACCTCCACCACAATTTAGCAAATAGGGCCTTTGATACATCTATCAGAGATTTAACCTACCCCTCCTTCATCTTTAGGGAGACATAAGTTCTGCCACCTTGTCCAATGCCTGTTCCTTCCCTCTGCCTTATTGCTCCAGAAGAACCTTGCAAATGTTTTATGCAAATGTTCCAACACATTTTTAGGTGGATCCAGTACTGAGAGTATATGTGTTGGCATACTTTGTAGCACACTGGAAATTAATGTTGCTTTCCCTCAATATGATAACAATTTTCCTTTCCAAGAGTGTAGTTTGGCCTTCACTTTCTAACTTATATCATTGTAGTAATCCTTTCTACTTCTTGTATAGAATATTGGGCACCCCAGATAGGTAAAAGGAAACTCCCCTTTTGAGAAACCTGTGATGTTACCTACAGCATTTGTCAACATATCAGACACCTTGGCATGCATATAGTATAAACTCTTTGCCTTGTTAATCAATTGCCCAAAAACCTGCTCATACTGTACCAAAACATCCACTATTCTCTGTAACGAATAAGGATCTGCAAAAGCAAATATGATGGTATCATCAGCATAGGCTAGATGATTCAAAGGATCAGTCCATTTAGGCATTCCAAAACCCCTGAATTGTCTATCTTCAAACAGTTTATTCAAAGATCTTGACAAAACTTCAGCTGATAGGATAAATAAGGCTGGTGAAAGAGGATCTCCTTGCTTTACCCCCCTAGTTGAGTGAAAAAACCCTGATGCCTGTCCATTAACCATGACTGAATGCCAGTTATTAGAGATCAAATTCCAAACCATATTAATAAAACATTCTGCAAATCCCATCCTCCTTAATACATGCAACAAAAACTTCCATGAGACCCTATCATAGGCCTTTGCCATGTCTAGCTTAATCACCACATTAGCAGGTTTCCCCCTCAGCCATATGTCAATAACAATCTCTTGAGTTAACAAAATATTTTCAAAAATACTCCTGCCCTTGACAAAACCTGATTGGTTTGGAGAGATTAAAGAAGGTAATACCTTTTCCAGCCTATCATTCACCACTCTTGAAAAAACTTTATTAATAAAGTTACTCAAGCTTATAGGTCTCATATCTGAGAAAGTTTGAACTCTTGGTTTTTTGGGCAGTAACACAAGATTTGTATGAGTGACTGATTTTGGCAATGGACTGCCCTCAAAGAATAAGATCAACATTTTGTGTATATCCTCCCCCACTATATTCCAGCATGATTGAAAAAAACAAACCTGAAAAACCATCCGGGCCATTTGCACTTTCACTGCTCAATGCAAACACTGCTGCCTTTACTTCTTCTCTAGTTGGTAGTCTACACAGCTCCAAATTTTGCTCCCTTGTCACCATTGTAGGAACATTGTTCAGTAGTTCAAAATTTGTAGGATCACCCCCTTTAGTAAATTGCTTCTGAAAGAATTCCTCTGCAGCATTAGACATTACGTCTTGAGATTCAATCCATGTATCATCTGCACCCTGGATCCTCTTCAGCTGCAACTTTTGTCTCTTGCCATTAACATGATTATGAAAGAACCTAGTATTCCTGTCCCCTTCCTCAAACCATCTCATTCATGCTTTCTGCTTCCAGTATTGTTCTTCAATGTTTAAATATTTCTTCAATTCTGCTTGGGCCTGTTGAAGAACTATTCTGTTTGCTATTGATGGATCTTCTTTAAATAACATCTCTTTGATTCTCACCACATCCTCTCTAATTGCCAGTTGTTTGAAAATGTCTCCATAAGTCAGCTTGCTCCACTTTGAAAGAGCAATCTTGACTCTTTTCAACTTCTGCTTAAACATTAAGAAAGGGTCCCCTATAAAATCAGCTATCCAGTTCTGCCTTACTACATCTAGGAAAGTCTCATGATTTGCCCAAAAGTTCAAGAACTTAAAGGGCTTAACAAACTTCAAAGCTTCCTCCCCACAACTCAATAACAATGGTGTATGATCAGAACCTGTTGTTCTACTTCAATTGTAGGAAAAAGAGTCTGAAAAGGCATATTCACCAAGATTCTGTCTAGTCTCTTGAATATACACTCCTCATTTGGCCTCCCATTCCACCAAGTAAAAGGACTGCCTTTGAAGCCCAGATCAAACAATTCACATGAATTCACACAGAATGCAAAGTCTTCATATTCTGGTGGATATACTGGTAGGCCTCCTATATTTTCTTCTTCTCCCAACACCACATTGAAATCACCCCTACTAGCCATGGCAACTCCATATCACTAGCCAAACAATAAAGACTGTCCCATAATTCTAGTCTCTCTAAGGCACAACACTTAGCATATACAAATGTCATCATAATGTATTTACCAAGGTCTTGATGATACACTCTGATGGTAATTTGTTTCTCAGTGTCAATCACAAGATCCCATTCCACAGCTGAATCAAAAAATAACCAAATTCTGCCATTTACATTAGAGATTGCAGCTTCCATGCCTAATCTTCTTCTATATCTGTCCAAAAATTTCTTCTTTTGTTTAGGCTCCGTTAGAGCCACAATGAAAAAACCATGTTCCTTCTGCATATTGTTCACTCTCTGAAAGACCTGTTGAGTTTTAACAGACCTTATGTTCCATATAAGTGTTTTAATCATCATCTAGAAGTTCCAGAGGCTGCTCTTTAGGCAAAATTCTTGTAGGTTGTACTGGCTCTTTAGGTTGATTTTTCTTGCCCTTCTTCCCACTTCTAGTAGCTGCTGTAGGAGATACATCCCCTTCTCTCATCACACCCTTGAAGTTTTCTACAGTAGATTCATCATCATCTTCCCCCTCATATTGTTTTTGCTTATCTACCATAGAATTCTGTATGTCTAATGGTAACTCCTGATGAGTTATGATATCGTGCAGGACCTGATTAGAAGATCTCAATGGTAAATCTACTTTGATCTGTAATGGGGATCCAGTTCCAAATGAACATGCCATTGGTAACACATCGCTATCCCCAGTAATTATGGCTTGATCACCAGGTTCATAAGGTGTCAATGCTGTTTCAAACTGTTCAGAGTTACTCCCCATGTCTCCTAGCTTCTCTTGCAGCAATTTAAACTGAAGCTCATACACAGAACCAAGGTTAGGATTTACTGTAGCAATACTGGCCGAAATTGCCTGAGATACTGTTCCATTGGAATCATCCCCCTTCCCATTGTCTGTTTGTTGAATTTGACAGACTGTATCCTTCCAAAGTTTAGTAAGAAGACTCTGATCGTGCCCTTTCTCCAATGCATATATAGGAACCCCATCAACATACGCTAAAATATCCCCAGTTTTACTAGGAGTTACTGTTCTATTGCCCTCCTCAATGATCCTTGCAGCAGGAACTGAACCATCTTGATTTTCTACTTCCTTTAATGCTCCTGAACCTCCTCCAATTGCTTTTCCAACATTCAACTCCATAGAATTCAAATTACAGTTAAACCTCGCTTTTGGATAGCCAAGATTTTCTGTAGTATCTAAAGTATGTCCAGTTTCTTGAGGGTGTTTGTTGTCTCTTTTTTCTTTGTCTCCTTTTGACTGAATTGCACCTATCTGATTATCCATGAGCTCCACCTCATCACTCTATAATGTCTTAGCTGAGTTTAGTTCATGGAATCCCTCTAGCTGGCCTGATTCTTAAAACTTCGCGATATTATTTCGTAGTTGCGGTATAAGAGAAGAGGATGCATTTTTGGTATTGGCAATTTCATGCAATTGTAAGGCAGTAGGTACAATCTTGTTTCTTGGTGCAGCTGGTGCTTTGTATTGTGTTTGAATCAATTGCTAAATTTTCGAAATTGCATCTATTTTGATTTATAAATTGTGAACTTCATTTGGTTTGTATTTTAATAGTTTCAAGAATGATAACAGCTAAAGCTGAAAATAGCAAGCAGTATTAAAGTTGAAAATCTGTATCTAAATTTTCATAGACTCCTTCTACAACTAAAATATTAGACTCTTATTACAACTGAAAACACTAAATATTCTAATAAATCAAATATTTAACTCCTTCTACAACTAAACAACTTTTTATTCTAAAAAAAAGTAGTAAGTATTTTTTACCCTAGCCTCCTATTGTTAAAGCTACAACTTTCGAATATCAGCTTCTGATGATAATGCACTCTCTAGGGCTTCATCTCTGTCGCAGCATGCAACCACCACATCTACCGGAGAATCCAACTTCTTCTTCTTCTGAATGAAATAATTGCCTTCTATGAATAGGAAATCCCCAAATTCATAACTCTTGGGTCATCCAATCGAAACCGAATGTTCTGGCAAATGAAGACAGCACAACTATAAGCCAAAGTATGAAATAACGATAATAAATGCTTATAATTGTTGAAGTGTGTATATGGTCGAAATCAGGTATGCTCGATTTCGTAGGCTCGGGGAGCTGCTTCGAGAAAAAGCTCAAAACGAACCTGGTTCGAGCCCGATGGCGGAGTATAGAACTTGAAGACCGAAGTTCTCGATGAAGACCAAGGTCGAGTATGACCAACCTCGAGATAATACCGTTATGGTTTAGTAACAGAAAGAGCGAGATTCCCGCAATGGCCCGATGATCCCGGCGTAAATTCCGGAACAAATTTGTACTTGGCGGTTAGACATCTGTCTAATAAGATTCCCTACTATAATTAGAATTGTACCTTATTAGGGCACCCCTATCATATAAAGGGAATCCCATTCATTTGTAACACACGATTCATTGACAAAGGAATATACATTCTTCACTTTCTTGCTTACTATTCATCAGAGTTTCCTTATAATTTTGTTGTTCTTACTAACCTGCCTCGAGGCCATCATAACTCGAGGTCAAGACTTGGATTACACACTGGTTTGACTTGCTTTACTTCTTCAATTTATATATTTAATTCCTTGTTTATCAATCGGTATTGGATTAAATCACCTATCTTTAAAACCACAATATAAGTTTGATTGTTACTCGAATTTTAGGGTAAACAATTTGGCGCCCACCGTGGGGCTAAGGATAAAAGTGATTGTTTCAGTATTGATTCTGATAACACACATTATTTTCACACTTGTTCTTTTCAAGAATTTTTGTTCTCAGGTTAAAACATGTCAAATTCCCAAAACGTACCCGCACATGGTGATGATGGTCTTGGATTTCACGGGGAAAATGATAACATAATTCCTCCAGGAGCCGGGGTGCCACCGGTTAATCCCGAGGGAGTGCTGGTCGATCCGGTCGATATCAGTTCGTACATTGCTTTGAATGTAGATTTAGGCGCAAACCCCGAAGGGAATGTACGTAGGGAAGGTCGATCTGGTGGCCAAGGAACACAGGGTGTAGGAGATGGGGGAGTTAGCCTCCATCTAATATTCGAGATGCTACAGGCTCTGCAGGTTGCTATCGCTCAGCTTCAAAGTCAACATAAAACTCCGAGTGTGGTCGAACCAGAAATCACTCGCCGTACTGAGCCGGTGCCAGAAAGGTCGAACGGTAATGGATCAGGGACTGATCCTACAATTATGAAGATGCTCGAGGAGCTCACCAAAAGAATCGAGTTGGGAGAGAAAAAAATCGAAGATAATGACAAGAAAGTGGAAACATACAACTCCGAGTAGATCAAATACCGAGGGCACCCTCGATCTTAAAAGGTTTGGATTCAAAAAAGTTCGTGCAAAAGCCATTTCCTCAGAGTGCGGCTCCTAAGCCCATTCATAAGAAGTTCCGCATGCCGGATATACCTAAATACAACGGGACAATCGATCCTAATGAACACATCACTTTGTATACATGCGGGATTAAAGGAAATAACTTAAATGATGATGAGATCGAGTCGGTTTAGTTGAAAAAATTTGGGAAAACTTTGTCAAAGGTGTAGACATGTGATTTTTGACCCTCCCCAAGATTTTTTATATTTTAGCATGTAAATATTTAATGTAGGCCTAATATAGCTATTTCAGCCATTTTTGACTTCTTTCCTTTATTTTTATCATAAAAATGAAAAATTACAAAAAATATTTTAGCTTACGTATCTTTCATATATTTAAATAAGAATTATACAAAAATAGTACCTTATTTTTATCTTTACATAATCTTGAAAATATAAAAAATATATAATAGTTTCATGTTAGATTTACCAAACCAAAAATCTCTCACCCCATACACTCTAGCTTCTGATGTTGATTTTCTCTTATGGAATCTGATGGAGTCGAGGGAAGTTTGATTTGATTATCGTCCGTCGATTGCTGTTTCTAAAGTTTTGTTCGAGGTTCCGAATTCAATGGTCGATAGTTCCATTCAGTAGATATGGAGCTCGTTGCTTGATCTCCGTGCTTGTATCACATCTGAACAAAGCTTAATTGAAAGTTTGACAGGTTCATATCGTTCTCGTATATCTTGTGTTAAAATTAGCATCCTAATGATTCTCGGCTCTTAGCGTAAAACCCGGCAATTAGGAGCGATGCCGTTACATGAAAGAGTTTGAATTGTTTCTATTTTCATTCTGTGATGTTTGGTTATGCATTTGTGTGATAATTTATTGTTAGACTAAGTGGGTTCTTCATTAATTGAAATGATATTAGTTGTGTCTATGTCTTGTGTTTTTTTTGGATTGTAAGTTTAATCTCATTGTCTGAGCCTATCCATGTTAGATACTTCTGATTTTGTTGACCTGTAGGATAAGCTCTCTGAATTGAGTTCCAAAAATGGTCGATTAATACATAGAATTTGGGGTTTTTGTTTAATAGCTTCAGTTTTCCATTCGACAACCTCTGCTCTGTTTAGCCTGTTTGAATTGAAAATTGTGACCTTGTTTATCAATGGAAGCAATATAGAGTTCTGCATTTGAGGGTGTTATTGAACTTTGCATTGTCGTTTTCTATAATATACTCACTGGTTTAAACACATTGCTCGGAACTGGGTTGAGTTTTGGTGGGCCATTTTCTTATATATATATGGATGGTTAATTGCTGGTTCAGTTACAATGGTTGTTGGTTCATCAATGGCGAGATTTGTTCATCTTATCCAACTTCTGGTGGTCTTTTGTATTGGAGGGCTATGCTTGCCGATCCAACTTGGTTTTTTTTGCTTCTTGGACCATTGGTTGGTAATTAAATCTCAATTGTGTTCACTAATTAATTACTCTTCTAGTCTAATTTTAAATAAGTCAGTTGATTACAACTTCTGAACATCCGTAGTTTGCTTTAGTTGAGCACAATCCTTTGAAATTAGACTCGAGGCGTGCCATTTAGCAAATTTCCATGGCCCTCGCGAAGTTAAGACGCATAGTTGCTTTAGGCGCGTATTTTAATAATATTACCTTCCTAAACTCGGGTGTGCATTTCATGTGACCCAAATCCAAATCCTTATAACGTTGGATAAAATGTGTTTCGGATTACGGGTGCATTTTATGTGACGTGATCCAAAGACATATTTTAGACGACGTTAAATCTCCTTTTTAACAATGAATAAAAGCGGTTCTAAAGTTAAATGCACATAGGTTTAAAATTGTTTCTAAAATAAGATAATTATGCCAATAATAACAATTGAGCGACCGTGCTAGAACCACGGAACACGGGAATGCCTAATACCTTCTCCCGGGTTAACAGAATTCCTTACCCGGATTTCTGGTTCGCGGACTGTAATACAGAGTCAACCCTTTCCTCGATTCGGGATTTAAACCGGTGACTTGGGACACCATAAATCTTCTAAGTGGCGACTCTGAATTTTTTAATAATATAATCCCGTTTCGATTGTCCTTTAATTGGAAAAAACTCCCTTTATTATACCCTTCCGGGGGTGTAGTGAAAAAAGGAGGTGTGACAGCTCAGCTGTCACACCTCCATTTTCACTACACCCCCGGAAAGGGTGTAATAAAGGGAGTTTTTCCAATTAAAGGACAATCGAAACGGAATTTATTTATTTAGAGAATCAGAGTTGCCACTTGGGATATTCTACGAATACTAGTCATTTTTATATCTAGGTTATAAAGCTAATACGAGGCCCACGCAATTGTCATTTTTGTTTGGCGCGGCGCACCTCAGATTATTTAAAGGGATATTCTAACTAAAATTCAAAAGTGGGCCATGACTACTATTATCTAAGATTATTCACCTGAAGAGGCTGTTGATCATTTAAGCAAACAAAAGCCCGATAATTTCTTAAAAAAAAAAACCAAAGCGGAAAGTAAAAGGACAAATTGGGCTAGGCATGTAGCCCAACAGCCTGTCCAGCTAGTCTATTTCCATTCACGCAGACCTGTGGTCCAGGGCCCATAAAATGGCCCAAAGCGTCGAGAGCTAAAGACAAACGAATCTGCTCAAATTCGAAACCCATTTACACACATATGCTTGAAATCAAAACATTGACACAATCCTTTTGGGAAAACGGGTGCGAAAAGAGCAAACCACTGAACTCTCTTTTTGATTTTGAAAACAATTTGATTCACAGTTTTCCGGCATTCAAAACTCAGGCGATAATAGGGTAATACCAGGATACCAGAGTACTAAGCAATTAACTCGAAATTCAAACCTTCACCTACACAATGTAAAAGTCAAATTTTAACTGAACTTAAATCAATTTCGCAAAATGCTCAAGTTTAAATGACAAGTCCAGATTCAAACCAAATGTGTGTTGATGATCCAACACACTCGTTTCTGAACTTTCACACCCCAAAACAACAGTTCAACTCCATCTAACACATTTCATGATGCTTATTCACAGATTGAAGCTAGAAATAAACTACTGGAACATTTAATTACAAAATTACATGGGTAATCTTAACTTTAAGCATATTCCTTTCAATAATATGAATCTAAAAGCAGAACATCTCCAAAACATTACTTGAAATAATACCATTTAAAATTAAATAAAATACAGTCCATTCATCTACATAGAGTTCAACCATATGACAACCCAACATTCTGAAGTTATGTACTAACTATAAGCAACTGAATCACCAGTTACTAACATGAATCAACACTCAACCAAACCAGAAGTTAAATCAAACAATTTGAAGCTTTAAAGCACATATAATGGCAAGAATTAATAGCAAACACATCAGAACTTGAGGTATTTATTCGAATTTCAACTTGAACTTCTAAAGCTCCATACATGCTGATCAAATGCTCAATTCCAGGCTAAGTTTGGGTAGTGTACCTGGATAGGAAAGAACAAAAAACAGAGTAAGGGATTGCAGCAGTAACAGCAGCAGCACAGCCCCAGGTTCAGGAAATTGAATTTTCAGAATATGATGCCAATAAAACAGTGATTTCACCACAACTCGACCCATGACTTTTCAAATATCAACCTCAAACCATTTTAAAATCTATGTAAACTGAAAACNCTTGCCCAGAATCAGAATTGTGTATTTGGCATTGTTCGGGCCTGCTTGATTTCGTTGGCCCAGTTCCCTTGCTTGCTGGTTTGCTGATAGCAAATTTAGTTTTGGCTTTTAGCATAGTAGATATTCTGAACTCCTGGGGTTTCTTCTCTTTCAAAATTAATTAGACTCTCTAACATGAACTTGAGGTGCACCATATTTAACAACAAATAGCTATGGACCCTCATAATTAAGTCTAGAAGTTAGAATAAATCAAGGTGTGCCGTGCCGAACAAAAATCTCAATTGCGTGGCCCTCGTTTAATTAATCTTGTTTATCCTTAGAAATCGAGGCGAGCCATTTAGCGAATTTCCATGGCCCTCGCAAAGTTGCAAATGCGTAGTTGCTTTAGGCGCGCTATTTTAATAATTTACCTTCCTAAATTCGGGTGCGCATTTATGTGACCCAAATCCAAATCTCAACAATGTTAGATAAAATGTGTCTGATAGGAAAGAACAAAAAACAGAGTAAGGGATTGCAGCAGTAACAGCAGCAGCACAGCCCCAGGTTCAGGAAATTGAATTTTCAGAATATGATGCCAATAAAACAGTGATTTCACCACAACTCGACCCATGACTTTTCAAATATCAACCTCAAACCATTTTAAAATCTATGTAAACTGAAAACTGCTTCAGATGTTCAAAGAGACCCCAAGGTTCAAGCCGAATTCCAATGGAACAGTAATTCCTTTTTATCTTTTAGCCGTCTGAAGTTTTTGGATTTTTTTTAGCTCTTAAAATCTATGAAATAGTAAAATTTATGCAGCTTTATATTTTTTCTGGGTTTCGGCTCTAAAATCCCTTCCCTCTAAGGCAAGAAATAGTGCCTTTATAGGCAAGCAATTAGGGCAAGCTTCAGATTTCAATTTTGCACTTAGGTCCCTGATTTTATGACTTGTTAGCCAAGTCATAGTGTCAAAATTAAGACCAGCCCCTGCTAGAAGCTTCTAGGAACTTCTTTAAGCAGTTATCCAAGATTCTTTACTCTACAATTCTTAAATTACCCCCAAATGCCCTGCGAATTACCCCTTAAAACTTGCAGGGTCAATTGGCCCAACCAACTAGGTCACAGACCCAACATTGAATTCAAAATTGGGCCAGATGCTACTCGCAAATTGCAGCACTTCTGGGCCCCAAATTAGAGCTAGGCCAAATTTCCCAAACCCCATCCAAACCAATGAAACAACAAAACTATGCAATTATTTCTTTCTCTTTTTTTTTCGTTTTTGAATAAACACTTTAGAAGAAAAATGCAAACTACAACTTGAACTAATAACCAACAAATCTAATTAAACTACCGAAAAGAAACAGAGATTGTGACTGACAATTGCACTTAAAGAGAAAAGGAAAGAATATACCAATGAAGACAAATTGAAGCTCAGAATCTTCAAGAACAGGGTGACTCGAACTCGAGATCCACATTGAATCATTGGTTCGACACAAAATAGTGGCGCACATTTGTTCTTGGTGAAGATCAAACGGGCGTCACTATTTCGTGCCAAAACCAAACAGAAACGAATCGAAAAGCTCTGAAAATGACTTGCATGCACGAAACTGTCCTTAGGCTTTTGGGGCTCGATTTTGATTTGAAATTCGAGGAGCTACAAGGATGTTCGAAGAACTATGAGTGGGGATTTGGAATGAGGGAGAGACGGGGGTTCAGGGGTGTTAATTCGGGGTCGTTTGGTAACGACGCCGCCGGGCTCGAGATGGGGAAAAGAAGGGCGGCGGATTAGGGTTGTGGGTTTGGTCTCTGATGACAGGGGATGAGAGAGATGAGTTTGAGGGGGGGGGGGGGTAGAGGTTCGGACATATAAATATTATTGACCCCCCCACTTCGCGACCGTTGGATCAAGGAAAGTTAACGGTTGAGATGTACTCAACACAAAACGGGGTCGTTTGGATTATAAGGGGGGACCGGGTAATTGGGAGCGGGTTCTGGGACGGTTATGAGACCAATTGGACGGGTACTGGTGGAATTTCCATTGGGCTGGGAGAAAATTAAAGGGATTTGGCCTAAAACAGATTTTCCTCTTTTGTTTTCTTTCTTTTTTCAATTTTTCTAATTTCTTTTTAAATTACAGTTAAAAATAAAATTTAATTAATTCCTAATCAAATTATCTTATCAAATTAAACTAATTACTACAAATAATACTTACTACAATTAACTAAAACCAAATTAATGGAAAGCTACCACAATTCAAACTTAAAGTTAATAAGTGCACAAATAAACTATTTTTTTGTGATTTTTTCATTTTTTAAAATAACTAATTTGCTAATAGATCTTAAAATATAGAATTAAATCCTAAATGCAAATGCCATGCGTATTTTTTTGTATTTTTTCTGAATTTATGTTAAATTAAAATGCACACAGAAATGCAAATAAACATGGAGATTATGCAATTAATTCCTAAAAATTAGATAATAAAAGAAAAATCTTAAATCTAAGAATTCTGTAGGAGTAAATCATGCGAGGCAAAAATCACGTGCTCACAGCTACCCTCTTTGCTCGGAAACACGAAGAGTTTTCGCGCAAAGATAAGTGAGCAACTATGAGGGATTTTTGCCCGCTTGGAACTCCATGAGAAGCATTTTGAAAACGTCTGACCGAACCTTGCTTCAGAGGTTGCCTACATATCCTTGGCTGTAAAGGAATCAGGTCAGTGTAGTTCTGGAAGGTTTGGTAGCTGGGACTACCGGGAGCTGTGATTTCACTGCTGATGCTGCTGCTACTGCTTGCCGACCCCCTTATTAAACCATGTCAAAAATAAACAGAAGCTAGACTAGACTATTATCTATGCTTTTCAAAAATCCTATCTATATCTTTAAACTTGCTCTCGTGGTTCTTGTTGCCTTGTTGACTTGTACTCTTCCGGTGATGTCCCTTTGTTGCCGCCTTGAATTGTAATCTGAGATGTTTGCCCTTTCTCCAGGTGACTGCCTGACTGCCAACTACACTTTGAGATGTTTTTCCTTTCTCCAGGTGATGCTTGACTGCCAACTACACTTTGAGATGTCTTCCTTTCTTCAGGTGAATGCCTGACTGCTGAACTTGAATGTATTCCCTGCTCTCCAGGCGGGTTCCTGATTACCGAAACTTGAATGTATCCCCTGCTCTTCAGGCGGGTTCCTGACTGCTGTCTTGAAATGTATTCCCTGCTCTCCAGGCGGGCTCCTGACTGCTAACTTGAATGTATCCCCTGCTCTTCAGGCGGGCTCCTGACTGCTGACTTGAAATGTATTCCCTGCTTTCCAGGCGGGCTCCTGACTTCAACAAAATAGACAAAAAAAAGAAAATTTTCTGCCCCAGTTTGGTGGCTGGGTGCACATCATGTTACCAAATATCAGTAAAAACTTGAAAGATAAGACTTGAATTGTAGTCCCTCTATTCTTCAGGCGCGTTCCTGACTGCTAAAACTTGAATGTATTCCCTGCTCTCCAGGCGGGCTCCTGACTGCTGACTTAAAATGTATTCCTCTGTTCTCCAGGCGAGCTCCTGAATGCTGACTTGAAATGTATTCCTCTGTTCTTCAGGCGGGCTCCAGACTGCTGACTTGAAATGTATTCCTCTGTTATTCAGGCGGGCTCCTGACTGCTGACTTGAAGTTGTATTCCTCCGTTCTTCAGGCGGGCTCCTGACTGCTGACTTGAAATGTATTCCTCTGTTCTTCAGGCGGGCTCCTGACTGCTGACTTGAAATGTATTCCTCTGTTCTTCAGGCGGGCTCCTGACTCCTAAAACTTGAAATGTATTCCTCTGTTCTTCAGGCGGGCTCCTGACTGCTAAAACTTCAATGTATTCCTCTGTTCTTCAGGCGGGCTCCTGACTGCT
>NW_017671465.1:114648-116793 GCF_001879085.1 Nicotiana attenuata | reverse complement strand
GACTTGAAATGTATTCCTTGTTCTCAGGCGGGCCCTGACTGCTGACTTGAAATGTATTCCTCTGTTCTTCAGGTCGGCTACCTGACTGCTGACTTGAAATGTATTCCTCTGCTCTGAGATGTGACTTCTTAGGCCGGGCCTCCTGACTGCTGTACTTGAAATGTATTCCTTTGTTCTTCAGGCGGGCTCCTGACTGCTGACTTGAAATGTATTCCTCCGTTCTTCAGGCGGGCGTCCTGACTGCTAAAACTTGAAATGTATTCCTCCGTTCTTCAGGCGGGCTCCTGACTGCTAAAACTTGAATGTATTCCTCTATTCTTCAGGCGGGCTTCCTGACTGCTGACTGAAATGTATTCCTCCGTTCTTCAGGCGGGCTCCTGACTGCTGACTTGAAATGTATTCCTCCATTCTTCAGGCGGGCTCCTGACTGCTAAAACTTGAAATGTATTCCTCCGTTCTTCAGGCGGGTTCCTGACTGCTAAAACTTGAAATGTATTCCCTGCTCTCCAAGCGGGCTCCTGACTGCTGACTTGAATGTATTCCTCTGTTCTTCAGCGGGCTCCTGACTGCTACTTGAAATGTATTCCCATGTTCTCTCAGGCGGGCTCCTGACTTCAACAAAAATAGACGAAAACAAAGAAAAAATTTTCTTCCCCAGTTTGGTAGCTGGGCACATAGGTGAGTGTAAAACTGAATCATTCTACCAACTAATATTAGGAATTTGAAAGCTAAGTCCTATTATCCAGGGAGGTCCTGACAACTTCTTAATTGAAAGACAATTTTAAACGTAAGTTATATCTTCTAAGGGTATTACTTCCACTAAGTCCTGTTATCTAAGAGGGTCTTAGAACTACATCCTATTATCCAGGAAGGTCCTGAAAATCAAATCAAGGCGTATCCTAAAAGACTGACACTTTTACGACTGAATCATACTACGCTACAACAGAATTTATGCTACATCTTGCTATCTAATGGAAAATCTTAAAATTGTCGCCATTATTCAGGGAGGGGTCCCTGAAAACTCCTAATTGAATCCTATCTCAAACATGGCAAACTTTGAAGCCAACTTATATTCCTTATGCTAAACTATGCTATTTCTGAATTGTTTTTGAAATTTAACTAAGCCACATTTTTCCAGGAGGGTCCTGAGAGTTTTTATGATCAAAACCTGTTTGGTGCTTCGCTCTTCCTCTACGGAGAAGTTTCTCCAAACAAGCGAAAACTTTCTGGCCCCTACTTTCAATCAAAGAGAAAATATTGTCCGTTTAAATGGTGGTTAGTTGAATGGCATTCTTGCTGACGATGTTCCTCCATTTGCTGTGTTTTGCTTTGACCTACCTTCACCCGAACTGGCCCTGACCGCTTGACTTTCTGACTGACTTTCAACCCATGACCTTCTATGACCCGAGTGTTCTATACCAAACCATTGTTTTACATCTCTTTTGACCTTTTAATTTGAACCTTTGCATCTTCCGCATAAAACTTACCCAACCAAATCCACCCGCGAAACTTCCGGTGACCCCTTGGATCCTTACTTTGCATCATGCCATCTTTTGGTACGTTCCGGCCCACTGTGTTTTTGCAATTGGAACTGATAGTGAAACCTTGACATCCTTTTCTTCTTTGTTTTGAAACAGCTTGACATTGAAACATCTTAAGAGAAACAAACCCAAAAGGAATGAAATGTATGACCTTAGCGAGTTAAGGAATAAAGAATCCAAACCGGAACGACTTTACAAAAGAGGAAAGAGGAAAAAGGAAGACTTCATCTGGGTGGAACACTGATACCATTGATCATGAACAATGTATTTTCGGACTAATCGGCCCAATCCGTCAACCAATCAACTTTCAATTCCAATGTTTAATTGCCCCCGAATTCCATAACCTGATTTCTTCAACCAAACCCTAACCTTGTTTCATCCTGCGGTGTCATGAAACGGTTTTCACCAAATGTATTACTCCGTTCTTCAGGCGGGCTCCTGACTGCTGACTTGAAATGTATTCCTCTGTTCTTCAGGCGGGCACCTGACTGCTGACTTGAAATGTATTCCTCTGTTCTTCAGGTGGGCTCCTGACTGCTGACTTGAAATGTATTCCTCCGTTCTTCAGGCGGGCTCCTGACTGCTAAAACTTGAAATGTATTCC
>NW_017671465.1:101658-114623 GCF_001879085.1 Nicotiana attenuata | reverse complement strand
TTTTATTTTCTTTCTTTCTTTCTTTTCTTTTTTTCTTTTCTTTGTTTGTTTTTTTTTCTTTTTTTTTCCTTTTCTTCTTTTTCTTTTCTCCTTTCTCTTTTTCCTTTACTTATCTTTTGCGCTTGCGTTTCTGAACTTCACTACTGATTCCAAAAGAGGGGTATGAAAGAAAATAAATAAGGCTCAAAGGGGTAACAAAGGATAAAGTGTTTAAATAGCAGAACAAAATGCCTCCGTCATTCCAATCTTCAAAACATGCCAAGTACAAACAACACAATTAAACAAATCAAGGAAAATATTTGTAACATCTTGATTGTATCAGACTTGATAACCATATCCGCACATTTGCCTCCTACATCTGTTGAATACAAAGCACCATTGGACAACACTCTCACTTTCCTTACCATGAACGACCCCTGACAATTGGGCAAACTTGCCTTTGGCTTCAACCTGATGCGGCATGATGCATTTCAATAGGGTTTCTTTATGTTCTATCTGCCCCAGTTTCACATGGTTCGGGCTTCAAATGATCTCAAAGCGTCCAAATCTATACTTATTTCCCTCAAATGTCCCTATCATCTTCAGAATTGTTTCATTGCTTCATGAGTGAACTCATTTTAAGACCAAGCCTAGAATTTGTATGCATGTCATGTCACTAGAACCAACATTTAGACAAAAGACAAAATGGAAGGATAGAAGAGAACTAAACAAAGAAAACAACAAAAGACAGGAAATTGCATTAGACAGACGGTGAAACGGTTCGAGTAACAAAGCAAGTAAAACAAATTGGGGTACAACCCTGGAACAAACCTAGACAACACTTAAACGCTACTACGACTAAACAAACAAGGCAAAATGAAAATGATTGAAGGGTTTGAGTCACAAGACAATATCCGGATTACAACCCTGAAATAACCTGGACAATAGAAATGACAACAAAATAAACCACCAAAACTCCGCTCCGGCTGACCAAGAAATAGAGCGTCTTCCCAATTACCAAGCATGGTATCTTAGCCACTGAATTCTGCATCAACAATACTAGGAACTTCACAAGTCTTCATCACATTGTTCTTAACGAGTTGCTTTTGGGTTCCTTTTGTCAGCTCGTTCTTAAGATCAACCTCTGATAGCGCTGAAAGCTTAGTAGCACGTGAACCTCCGAGGCTCCCAGAAGAGTTCTCACATTCTTTTTCAAAATAAATCATACCCCCCATATGCGTCTCATTATGCACAGGTGATGGACTTTGGCTAGTGTTTGCTGAATCTGGATTTTGCACGACAATGTCGCCTGCATCAATAAGCTTCTGAATCGCATTCTTCAGATTCCAACACTTCTCTATGTCATGCCCCGGGGCATCTGAGCAATATGCGCACCTTTGAGAAAAATCAAACTACTTTGGAAGAGGGTTTGGCGTTTTTATCTGGATTAGCTTCAACATGTCCGATTCCTTAGCCTCTGGAACAGATTGGCATATGACTCTCCCAATGGAGTGTAGGATTTCTTCTTCCGCAACCTCTCATTCTTAAGTGCTTGATTGGGCCGGAATCCTGATCCAGGGGGTTTTTGGTGGGCTCGTGGGGGTAGATAAGCATTTTGTGGAGCTGGGTGCTGGGAAAGCAATGTACGACTTTGGGATTTCTGTGGAGAGAAGTAGCATTGGGGAGGGTCATCTGGTGCATAAGTATATCCACGGGGGCGAGGTCGGGGCTGGTAATGTTGATCAAGAAAGCCCATCGGATCATCTTTTCTGTTTCTATTCCTTCCACCCAAGCTTACTGGGATGTTCTGAATGTCTTTCGAACGACTCATAATTTTGACCGACTTGATTCCCTCTTCTACTAGCTCCCCCATTTTTAACACATCATTGAAAGGCTTTCCCAAGGCCGGAATCAAATGACTGAAGTAGGTTGGTCCCTGGGCTTGTAGGAAAAGCTCAACCATTTCTTCTTCACCAATCGGGGTACTGACTCGAGCCGCTTGCTTCCTCCATCTGATCCCGAACTCCCTAAAACTTTCCTCCGGCTTCTTTTCCATTTTAGATAGGGAGGAGCGGTCTGGGGTAACGCCTGATTTGTATTGAAAGCGCCCGCACAAAAACTTGAGCCAGGTCACCCAATGTATGCCACTTACCAACATCTTGACGAGTATGCCAGTCCAAAGCCACCCCAGTCAGGCTCTCCCTGAAATATGCCATCATCAAGTCATCTTTCTCTCCAACAATTCTCATTTCATTGGAATAGACCCTCAGGTGGACTACCGGATCTCCACACCCATCATACAAATTAAATTTTGGCACTTTGAACCCCGCGGGCAGGCGAACGTCAGGGGATGCAGACAGTTCTTTGCAAGACATGTTACCATGGCCTCCCATTCCTTGCTTGTCCCTTAAGGACTGTTCTATGCCTTTCAGCCTCCCAGGTACCCTATCTCGCCCTTCTCTTCCTATGAACTTTTCATTTTCAGTATGAAGCTCATCCCGAGAGCTCCTCTTGTATGAGTCAGGAACCTTGTGGGCAACCTCTACGGGGTAATATTGGGTATCGTGAGCTTTGAGTTTGTTGGGGATAGTGGATAAGACAGGAGGGCAATTTTCGGGAAAGGTAATTGGAAGATGAGTGATGGAGCTACTCGGGTGATTGGGAAAACCATGATAAGCGGGTGGATCTGGAGAGTATGGGGGATCATCTGGCACTGTGTCCCGAGTTTGGGTAAGGATAGCATCTAAGAAGCTAGGTAGTGGCGGGGGTGGTGCCTTCCCAGTCATCCATGCCTGATACATGTCTGCCATGTGTTGTCTTAACATCTTTACCTCTTTCACCAACCCATTGTCCTGTTCAACCAACTGCTTTCGAGCACCCGTATCAACCAACCCAGTTCTGTTGTTGTCTGCCATTGCCTTTTGTCGTTGTGTTGTAGAGAAGAGTTACCACTTTAAAAAACCACAAACCAACCACCCTTCTGCTATGAATATAACAAAATGAAGCCATCACGTTAGCGTTAGGGCATTTAACATAAGATAATCTCACTTTACGTGCAATGCACCTACCCACAGTTATCGATTCTAAATTGACTTTGAGGGTACAAAGGTCAGTTGGCATCATCCCAATTTGTTCATTTCAACCTCTCTTTTCTCTGCTTTTCTAGCACTTGCTTGCTCATTTTCCTTCCTCTTTTCCCTTCTAAGTATCACTCTTTTCTTTTCTCTCATTTCTCACATCCCATGATTTCACCTCTTTTTTTTTTCTCTATCTCTCTTTTTTCTTTTTAATTTTTTCTTTTTCTTTTGATAGATAATAAAATGATTCGATCGAACCCTATGTAGGTTGCCTACGTATCATGACCCCGCATGAATCAGATCTTTGCGTAGTTCTGGAAGATCGAGAATAAAGTAAACAAACTGACATTCTTTTTTTTTCTTTTTCTTTAATGACTACTCTGATGAGAAAAGAGAAATAGAAGATGCAAAACCCTTTTATTGAATTTTCTAGACTTAATGTTCTATAACCTATTCTATTCTCAAACTTAACGAGCATATATTTTTTCTCTTTTTTGAAACAAACACTCTATGGGAATTTATTAAGGAAAAATCCTACAAGAGAAAAATATTTTTTGATTCTTTTTTTTTTCTGAAATGAAGTCCAAACAATAAACCAAAGAAAAATATTTTGAATTTTCGCAAGATTTCGAAACAAGCAATGAAAAAGATAAAATAAAATATTTTTGGATTTCAATTTTGATTGCCTAAAGAATAAAATCTAATGATTAACAAAAATAAAGTATATTTTTTTTTCTCTATGTACAATATCCTAAAGTTCTAATGAGAAACTTTTTTTTTTATTTTTCACTAATTTCCCGAAGAAACACCTCAAAAGAAAATCTTTTTGGATTTTTGAGATTAATACCTTAAAGAAAACTTTTAACAAGGTACTAAAAGAATTTTTTTTTTGAATTTTTGGTCCTAATATAGTAAAGAAAATATAAAAACAATTTTTTATTTTAATATTAATTGCCTAAAGGAAAAAGACCACCTCAAAGGAATTTTTTTTCATTTCTAAAATTAGTATTATAAAGAAAACCTATAATGAAAATATAAAAACACAAAATTTCTCTCTTTTTTTTTTTGGATTTTTTGACTTGTAAAACTCAACTAGACTTATTACAAACTCTGACATCACCTAAAAGACTGAATGCCACTATACAGGAGTAAAAAGTAAAACATGAATAATTGACCCAAAACATAAAATGGCTCCTCGAGCAGCTCCTGAATGCAGTGATCCTGGGGTGTGTGTCATGCTCAAACTCCGACAAGTAAATCCACACCTGTATGAGAAAACTTAAATCATCACTATGTGAGACAATAATATTCCCTACTAGACATATGCAAGACATGATTGAGGCTATTTTTTGCAGAATGGCTTATTTGGCCAAAAAGGTGGCTAGAAGTGAAAATTTTGGCTAAGAACCCGCAAAGCCAAAAACCTAAGCTTACTAGGAAGACCGGACCCTATGTAGGTTGCCTACGTATCACGCCCCGAAAGACGAGAATCAGGTTCGCGTAGTTCGGGCAGATTGGATACGGGCGAAAATTAAAAAAACAACTAACTTAGAGAAAATATATTTTTTGTCTTTTCCTTGAAAAATGATAAAACATGCAAAATCTTTTTGGATTTTCTTTTCCTCTTTTTTTTTTATTTTAAAAAAATGATGAAAAAGTGCAAAATCTTTTTTAATTTTTCAAACTCCTTATTTTTTCCTTAGCAAAAATCTGACAGAAAACCTAATTGGGCCCCACTCGCTTTATCTTCACACTTCACCCTCTCTTTTTCTTCTTTTTTTTTCTCTTTTTTTTTTCCATTGTTTTTTTCTTTCTTTTTCATTTTTTTTTCATTTGTCCTCAGCTATTGTGAGCACGTGATTTTTGCCACGCTTAAATTACTCCTATAAACTTCCCTAGAATTAGGATTTTTCTTTATTAGAATTTCTAGGAATTAATTTCATGATTTTATGTCTTGTTTGCATTTTTGTGTGCATTTTTAGTTGCCATAATTCATAAAAACGGGTACAAAAACTAGTACATTTGCATTTAGAATTCGACTTTGCTATTTTTAGTTTTACTTAGTTAATTAATATTACTAAAATAAGAGAAAAATAACAAAGATAGTCCTTTCACAATTTTAAATTTTACATTTTACATTTTTGGTTTAGTTTCCTTTTAAATTAGGATTTATTTTATTTTTAGAAAATTAATTAGTCTAAGTTTGGGAGTTAAATTAGGTTTTATTAGGCTTAATTTTGTAAATAAATAAATAAAAAATATAAATAAAAACGGAGAAAGAAAGGAAGAGAAAACAAATAAAAAAGAATTAAAAGAAGGCATGGTCTTAGTAAATGTCAAATTTTGGGGCCAAATTCAATTCTAGCCCAAACAAGCCCTCAAATCCGGTCCAAATCTTGACCCTGAACGACCAAAACCCATTCCCAGACCCGGCCTGCCTCCCCTTTAATAAAACGACGTCGTTCGGTTTAATTTCAATCTCAGCCGTTGGTTCGTTTGATCCAACGATCGAGAACTGCCTAGGTTTTCAAGTATATAAAAATGTCGGATCCCTGACCTACCCCCCCAAAGGTCGTCTCTCTCACCCTCTATCACAGGATTATAACGCCGCCCTCATCCGCCTCACGCCGCCGCCGGAAATCGCCTCACGGCGGCGACCGGCGTCCAATGACGCTCAAATTCACACCATCTCTTCTCCCTCATCTCCCCATTCCATGCCCATCATCAATTTCCTTCAAATCCCTTTCAAAACACCCAAATCCTTGAAACCCTAGGCGCCGTCACCACCGTGCACGGCGGCGCCAGCTCCGTTCACTCCCAAATTGACACCCTCGGATCCCCCCTCCCTTCCTCTATCCAAATCCACCATCAATTTTCCCTAAAACCCACCCTAGGCCGTCGAATATCAAATCATAGAATTTCCGGCCAAAACATCACCTTGTCCTAACACCACCAAATTTACACCATAAGACCGCCTCCGTGTCCTCTATCAAAACCCCAAGGTTCTGACCCTCGAATTTGGCCGGAACCGTTCGAATATTGATTTGAATGTTTTCCGGCCAAAGCCCTAAGTGCTCCGAATTACTCCAAATTGGCCCCACACGATCTCCTCCCCTTCCTCATGATGCTGCTATCGTTAATGCTCAAATATCGCCGGAGACCCCCTAATTTGGAATTTGGGAATAAGAGACTAAATCAGTGAGTTCTTCGAGTTTCTTTTTTTTCTTTCCTCTGTCACTTGGCTCTCATAATTTTAACTGATAGCTTAGTGTTCATTTAGTTTATTTTTGGTCCCATTCTGAGTTTTAATTTTCTACTTGATTTTCTTTTGTCCAGTTTAGTAAATTATTCTTTTAGTTTGGTTGTGATTGTGATTTTTCTGTCGATTTGGTAGAATTTGTTCTTATTCACTTCAGTATCACTCTTAAAGGAATAATTGATTCTGATATTCTGTTAGTTTGATAATATGTTAATTGGTTTTATTAAGTTTGTTTGAATTAAATTCTGATATTCTTGTAGTTTAGGATAATCATCAGTTAGTTCATCTTCAGTTTAATTAGTCGGGTAATTAGCAGAATAGTTTAATTTGGTTAGTAGTTCAATTGATAAATTCAATAATACCTTAAGCAGTTCAATTCAAAGCTTTGGAAAATGTTTGGTTATAACTGTAGTTTAGATGTAAGTTCAGGGATAGTTTGGGCATTTGGAATTGAGTAGAACATGGTAGAGTCTTCTAGGACCTTTTAGATTAGGGCTTTAGTTGCAGTTGCAAGAAACATAGTGCACTAACTTGAGTAACAAGTTAAGAAGTGAGGGACTAATATGTAAAATGTAAAAAATCTGAAAGTGCCCCTCATGTTGCCTATAAAAGGCAGCCCCAATGCCCTGTTTAAGAAGTTTTGGGAAGCTCTGAAATTTCCTCCACTTTCACAAGTCTTCATTAGCTCCAATCTGAATTTCAAATTCAAATTTCTCTAGATCTAGATCTTCAAAAAACCAACAAACCCAAAAACAGGAGAAAATAGTTGAAAACTCAAAAAATACTGTGCTATTAAGATTTCAGATTCAATTTCAAGTTGTAGGGTTGGATTTAGCATTAGTTAGCTTAAAATTTGATTGCTGAAGTTTGTTAAAGAGTTCTGAAGTGATTTGAAGTAGAAACTGGTTCATTTGGTCGGTTTTTGGGTCTGTTTGCTGGTACTTCATTGCTGGGATTTCAAAAAAATTCAAAGTGACTGTTGTGATTGTTCTGAAGCTAAATTTGCTAGTTGACCCTGCTAACTGTTTGTTCTGTCGCTGATCCTCCTCTCTTCCTGTTTAATCTCAATTGCCAGGTACATACTTTCGAATTCACATGATGTAGCTTGAATTGAAGTTGGAATACAAGTGTTCATCAGATCTGCAGTTGTTGGATACTTCCTGTTGTTTGCAGTTAATTAGATGCGAGTGAATGTTAACTGTTTGATTTGTACTACCTGAACAATGTATACACGAACTGTATAATTGGACTTTAATACTAGTTTTGATTATAAACTATGTGAGGTCGTGAACTGGTAATGGATAGTTGCATAAATTAGGATTATTGGATTGCTTTGAACTATCTCAACACGTCTGTATGTAGACTTAGTTAGTGTAACCTAAGATTACAGCACTTGAATCACAAAAGCATGAAAGATCACACTTTATCTGTAGGTAGTTAGTTCGCGTTCCTGTCTTTAAATAATTCGAGTTATATGATCATCCTGGAATGATTTTAAATGTTGAATTAGCAAAAATGGAGTTTCCATAAGTACAGCCTTATCGGGTGTTAAATTCGATCCCTAGCCTTTGACTAAACAGTAGATTTCTCCCAGCTTTCGTACTAATTAATAGCGTAATAAAAGGATCGGATGCTGTGTGTGATTTGAATGCCAATTGCCAAGATCAAGTGTCCATGTGTTATTAACTACATGTCATTTATCTACTCGTTATTAGTAAGTGTAGATTTAAAAGCTGAAAGGATAATTAACAGGTGCTAAACCTGGAATAAATGACCAGGTTATTAAATGCATATCTTTGTTTAAATGTGAAAGTGATGCCTAGTGACAATGGGCCAATATTCGTTTGACTCTTTGAACCATGAAGGAAATGGGCCAACATCGGCCCAGCTAAATGCAATAGATCCTGGGCAGTCCGCTAAGTACAAGATGTTTTTGTGTTTTACAATTTTGGGCTTGCACCCTAGCCCAGCCCTTTGGACGGTCTCTGCTTGAGCAGACCTGGGCCAAACCTTTGAGGCCCAAATATGCGAGAAGTCAAGAAACCTTCAAAATTATATTAGGAATAGGGGGATTAATTTGTAATATAAATCTGGGCTTTCGAGTTAGGTGGCGGATTCGAATTAGGAGGTTCTCCCCTCTTGTTTGAATCCGGACTTGAATTTGAGATCCGGACTTTATAATGCAAATTAATTAGGCCCTTTAGAGACAAAAACAATAAATAGACAATCGTAGTTTGCTCTAAGATGGCCTTTAAATAATAAAATGAGGTGCATCGCGCCAAATAAAAATGCATAAATTGCGTGGTCCTCTTTAATGGCTTTATTAAAAATATTTTAGAAATTCAGGACGTGCCATTTAGCGAATTTTCATGGCCTCCCGCAAAGTTAATAAGACGCTAGCCACTTTAGGCGCGCTTTTAATGATTTTACCTTCTTAAATACGAGTGTGCATTTCATGCGACCCAAATCCAAATCCCAAAACGTTGAATAAGAGGTGTCGAGGATCCGGGTGCATTTCATGTGACGTGATCCAAAAAAACACGCTCTTAAACGACGTTCACTTTCATAAAAACTAATTAAAAGCGGTTAAACAATTTTAAAATTGCACTATAGGATGACATGAATTAAAATCAGACTTAAGCCAAATATGACAGTTGAGCGACCGTGCTAGAACCACGGAACTCGGGAGTGCCTAACCCCTTCTCCCGGGTTAACAGAATTCCGTACCCGGATTTCTGGTTCGCGACTGTTAAACAGAGTCAAATCCTTTCCTCGATTCGGGATTCAAACCGGTGACTTGGGACACCATAAATCTCCCAAGTGGCGACTCTGAATCTCTTAATAAATTAATCCCGTTTCGATTGTCCTTTAATTGGAAAAACTCCTTTTACTATATCCTTCACGGGGTGTAGTGAAGTAAAAAAGGAGGTGTGACAGCTATCATTGGTCCGCCAAATGACCCTTTTACCCTTGCATGAATGCAACATGTATCACATAGGATGTATCAGGATGGTCTTTTATTTTTGGGTACACCTGTCCTAGACGGACCCAACCTCTGTGTTGAGTCCCCTAAGTCAAATGCACGTGATGCAAACAAGCGCTCCTACTAGGGATCCGGCATGAAGCTGTGTTTTTCTAGGTTTAAATCCTGGGGTTTTGGTCTAGACTTGGGGTACCCGAGCGGACAACTGGGGCCGAGGAGGGGGTGACGTACCGGGAGCACTAAAGTCTGCCCGGCCTTGTCGCTTGCCCAGCCTCGCTCTATTTGGTATAATTTCTACAGAAAAAGCGGGCTACGCGAACGTATGCACCATTTTCTGAAGACTTAGATGAGGTGGCGTAAGAAGGCAATTATATACAATTCAACAATATCAAAGCGGTAAACAGATAGCATTTTAGCACAAAGGTTCACAAAAATACAATAATATCAACAATAAATAAGCCAAGTAAAAATCATAAAACAAGCTTGAATTCTTGAACCCTGAACCAGAGATTCTGGGTTCTTGTCCCCAGCAGAGTCGCCATAGCTGTCACACCTCCTTTTTCACTATACCCCCAGAAAGGGTGTAATAAAGGGAGTTTTTCCAATTAAAGGACAATCGAAACGGGATTTATTTATTTAGAGAATCAGAGTCGCCACTTGGGAGATTTATGGTGTCCTAAGTCACCGGTTTAAAAACCCGAATCGAGGAAAAGGTTTGACTCTGTTTATGTCTGCGAACACAGAAATCCGGGTAAGGAATTCTGTTAACCCGGGAGAAGGTGTTAGGCACTCCCGAGTTCCGTAGTTCTAGCACGGTCGTTTTGATAATACTTGGCTTATACAATTATTTAATTATTGATTTTAGAACATATATGTTTTTGCTTCTTTCACCGCTTTTAATTAAGAACATTATCTTGAAACGGGTTATGCGTACGTATATCCATTTGTTTGGCGCGTCGAAAATCATGTCACGCGAACGTGTCCGCAATTAACAAAGCTTTATTATTATTAAGAAGTTTGGGCCGAAGTTGCGCGAACGCATACTCCGATTTTGTTTTTAGAAGCGTAATTGTGTTACGCGGACGTATACACAATCACACTAGTATTTTTAAACGACCCTAAAGGATATTCTATGAATACTAGTCATTTTTATATCTAGGTTATAAAGCTAATACGATGGCCACGCAATTGCCATTTTTGTTTGGCGCGGCGCACCTCAGATTATTTAAAGGGATATTATAACTGAAATTCAAAAGTGGGCCATGACTACTATTATCTAAGATTATTCACCTGAAGAAGCTGTTGATCATTTAAGCAAACAAAAGCCCGACAATTTCTAAAAAAAACAAAGCGGAAAGTAAAAGGACAAATTGGGCTAGGCATGTAGCCCAACAGCCTGTCCAGCTAGTCTATTTCCATTCACGCAGACCTGTGGTCCAGGGCCCATAAAATGGCCCAAAGCGTCAAGAGCTAAAGACAAACGAATCTGCTCAAATTCGAAACCCATTTACACACATATGCTTGAAATCAAAACATTGACACAATCCTTTTGGAAAAACGGGTGCGAAAAGAGCAAACCACTGAACTCTCTTTTTGATTTTGAAAACAATTTGATTCACAGTTTTCCGGCATTCAAAACTTAGGCGATAATAGGGTAATTCCAGGATAGCAGACTACTAAGCAATTAACTCGAAATTCAAACCTTCACCCACACAATGTAAAAGTCAAATTTTAATTGAACTTAAATCAATTTCGAATGCTCAAGTTTAAATGACAAGTGTAGATTCAAACCGAATGTGTGCTGATGATCCAACAAACTCGTTTCTGAACTTTCACACCCCAAAACAACAGTTCAACTCCATCTAACACATTTCATGATGCTTATTCACAGATTGAAGCTAGAAATAAACTACTGGAACATTTAATTACAAAATCACATGGGTAATCTTAACTTTAAGCATATTCCTTTCAATAATATGAATCTAAAAGCTGAACATCTCCAAAATATTACTTGAAATAATACCATTTAAAATTAAATAAAAAACAGTCCATTCATCTACATAGAGTTCAACCATATGACAGCCCAACATTCTGAAGTTATGTACTAACTATAAGCAACTGAATCACCAGTTACTAACATGAATCAACACTCAACCAAACCAGAAGTTAAATCAAACAATATGAAGCTTTAAAGCACATATAATGGTAAGAATTAATAGCAAACACATCAGAACTTGAGGTATTTATTCGAATTTCAACTTGAACTTCTAAAGCTGCATACATGCTAATCAAATGCTCAATTCCAGGCTAAGTTTGGGTAGTGTACCTGGATAGGAAAGAACAAAAAACAGAGTAAGGGATTCCAGTAGTAACAGCAGCAGCACAGCCCCAGGTTCAGGAAATTGAATTTTCAGAATATGATGCCAATAAAATAGTGATTTCACCACAACTCGACCCAGGACTTTTCAAATATCAACCTCAAACCATTTTAAAATCTATGTAAACTGAAAACTGCTTCAGATGTTCAAAGAGACCCCAAGTTTCAAGTCGAATTCCAATGGAACAGTAATTCCTTTTTATCTTTTAGCCGTCTGAAGTTTTTGGATTTTTTTTAGCTCTTAAAATCTATGAAATAGTAAAATTTATGCAGCTTTATATTTTTTCTGGGTTTCGGCTCTAAAATCCCTTCCCTCTAAGGCAAGAAATAGTGCCTTTATAGGCAAGCAATTAGGGCAAGCTTCAGATTTTAATTTTGCATTTAGGTCCCTGATTTTATGACTTGTTAGCCAAGTCATAGTGTCAAAATTAAGACCATCCCCTGCTAGAAGCTTCTAGGAACTTCTTTAACCAGTTATCCAAGATTCCTTACTCTACAATTCCTAAATTACCTCCAAATGCCCTGCGAATTACCCATTAAAACTTGCAGGGTCAATTGGCCCAACCAACTGGGTCACAGACCCAACATTGAATTCAAAATTGGGCCAGATGCTACTCGCAAATTGTAGCACTTCTGGGCCCCAAATTAGAGCTACGCCAAATTTTCCAAACCCCATCCAAACCAATGAAACAACAAAACTATGCAATTATTTCTTTCTCTTTTTTTTCGTTTTTGAATAAGCACTTTAGAAGAAAAATGCAAACTAATACTTGAAGTAATAACCAACAAATCTAATTAAACTACCGAAAAGAAACAGAGATTGCGACTGACAATTGCACTTAAAGCGAAAAGGAAAGAATATACCAATGAAGACAAATTGAAGCTCAGAATCTTCAAGAACAAGGTGACTCGAACTCGAGATCCACATTGAATCACTGGTTCGACCCAAAACAGTGGCGCACATTTGTTCTTGGTGAAAATCAAACGGGCGTCACTATTTCGTGCCAAAACCAAACAGAAACGAATCGAAAAGCTCTGAAAACGACTTGCATGCACGAAAACGTCCTTAGGCTTTTGGGGCTCGATTTTGATCTGAAATTCGAGGAGCTACAGGGATGTTCGAAGGAGTATGAGTGGGGATTTGGAATGAGGGAGAGACGGAGGTTCTGGGGTGTTAATTTGGGGTCGTTTGGTAACGGCGCCGCCGGGCTCGAGATGGGGAAAAGAAGCGCGGCGGATTAGGATTGTGGGTTTGGTCTCTGATGACAGGGGATGAGAGAGATGAGTTTG
>NW_017671465.1:18950-101588 GCF_001879085.1 Nicotiana attenuata | reverse complement strand
CCCCCCACTTCGCGACCGTTGGATCAAGGAAAGTTAACAGTTGAGATGTACTCAACACAAAACGGGGTCGTTTGGATTGTAAGGGGGGATCGGGTAATTGGGAGCGGGTTCTGGGCCGAGTTTGAGACCAATTGGACGGGTACTGGTGGAATTTCCATTGGGCTGGGAGAAAATTAAAGGGATTTGGCCCAAAACAGATTTTCCTCTTTTGTTTTCTTTCTCTTTTCAATTTTTCTAATTTCTTTTTAAATTACAATTAAAAATAAAACTAAATTAATTCCTAATCAAATTATCTTATCAAATTAAACTAATTACTACAAATAATACTTACTACAATTAATTAAAATCAAATTAATGGAAAGCTACCACAATTCAAACTTAAAGTTAACAAGTGCACAAATAAACTATTTTTTTGTGATTTTTCCATTTCTTAAAATAACTAATTTGCTAATCAATCTAAAAATATAGAATTAAATCCTAAATGCAAATGCCATGCGTATTTTTTTTTGTATTTTTTATGAATTTATGTTAAATTAAAATGCACACAGAAATGCAAATAAACATGGAGATTATGCAATTAATTCCTAAAAATTAGATAATAAAAGAAAAATCCTAAATCTAAGAATTCTGTAGGAGTAAATCATGTGAGGCAAAAATCACGTGCTCACAAAAGGGAGCAATGATTTGGTATCATAACCTGCCACCGAATTCCATCGACTCATTTTCCATGTTAGCAGACGCTTTCTTGAAGGCGCACGCCGAGGCCATAAAGGTCGCAACGAGGAAATCGGACGTTTTTAAGATAAGATAGAGGGGTGATGAAATGCTAAGGGAGTTTGTATCCCGATTTCAAATGGAACGCATGGAGTTACCACCGATCACAGATGATTGGGCCGTTCAGGCTTTCACCCAAGAGTTGAATGAGCGGAGTTCGATAGCCTCACGATAGTTGAAACAAAACTTGGTCGAGTATCCAGCTGTAACCTAGGCAGATGTGCACAACCGATATCAATCGAAGATTAGGGTCGAGGACGACCAATTGGGAGCCCCTTCCGATATAGTACATCCAAATAGGCTAGCGGTTAAAACCCAGAGGGACATCGACAGGGAACTAAGGCCGAACAGGGAGCGATATCAACCATATACCGCGGATCAAAGGAATAATGGCTCGGGGCGCAATCCTCCCCGGAAAGATCGAAGGAACGATCGAGGGCAAAATTTTAGGGGACTTATGAATAAAAGCGGTTTCGATAAGCACGTCGATCCCGTGGAAGCACCTCGATTGTCGGAATACAACTTCAGCGTTGATGCATCAGGCATCGTATCGGCAACCGGAAGGATCAAAGATACTAGATTGCCCAGACCCATACAAACCGATCCTTCCCAAAGAAACCCAAATATGATGTGCAAATATCATGGCACGCATGGTCAATAAACTGAGGATTGCAGGAAATTAAGGGAGGAGGTAGCCCGTCTATTAAACGAGGGCCACCTTCGAGAATCCCTCAGCGATTGAGCCAAGAACCATTTCAGAAACAAAGACGCCAATTAGAAAGATGAACAGGAACCACAACATTTCATTCATATGATCGTCGGTGGGGTCGATATTCCACAAGGGCCCGTATTCAAACGCACTAAGGTGTCGATTACTAGGGAGAAGCTGACCCGGGATTATGTGCCCGAGGGTTCCTTATCATTCAACGATGAGGAGGCAGAAGGCATTTCTCAACAATACAACGACGCTCTGGTAATTTCTATCTTATTAAATAAAGTTGAAGTTAAGCGTGTTTTAGTGGATCTAGGTAGTTCGGCGAATATCATCCGATTGACGGTCGTGGAGCAACTCGGCCTACAAGATCAAATTGTGCCCGCAGCTCGAGTCTTAAACGGCTTCAACATGGCCAGTAAAACAGCTAAGGGTCAGATTACTCTACCAGTGAACGTTTCCGGAACCATTCAAGATACCAAGTTCCATGTGATTGAAGGCAACATGAGGTACAACGCCCTACTCGAGAGGCCTTGGATCCAAAACATGAGGGCAGTTCATTCGACTCTTCACCAAATGATGAAATTCCCGACGTCGGATGGCGTGAAAACAGTATAGGGGGAGCAGCATGCTGCAAAGGAAATGTTTGCAGTTGACGAGGTAATACCGGTATCACATTATCAACTTCGGAAAGATCAAACATTAAAAGTAAACAGAAAAACAAATAGCAATCACAACCACCAGCCTCGATCGAATCAGGAAACCAGGAGATAGAAGAAGAAGAAGAGGACTTTGTGACTCCTCGAACCTTTATTGTACCCAAAGATTCTGACGCCACCAAATCAACGGTCGAGGAGCTTAAACAAGTTATATTGAACGAGCACCTACCTGAGCAAAAGGTATACTTGGGAACGGGGTTAACCCCCAAACTCAGGAAAAAACTTATTCAATTTCTTATCGATAACATGGATTCTTTTACTTGGTCCCATTTAGACATGACAGGGATCCCACCGGAGATAACAACACACCGGCTAAGCCTTGACCCCAGGTTCAAACCGGTGGAGCAAAAGAGAAGACCCCAATCAGAGGTAAAGGATTCATTCATAAAGGATGAGGTAACTAAACTTCTTAAAATAGGGTCTATTCGGGAGGTATAATACCCCGAATGGTTACACAATATAGTCGTAGTCCCTAAAAAGGGGAATAATCTTAGAATGTGCGTAGATTACAAGGATTTGAACAAGGCATGCCCTAAAGACTCTTTTCCACTACCTAACATCGATTGCATGATCGATGCCATGGCTGGCCACGAGATCCTTACTTTTCTCAATGCCTGTTGCGGGTACAATCAAATTCAGATGAACCCGGAAGACCAGGAGAAGACCTCGTTTATCACCAAGTATGGAACATATTGTTACAATGCAATTCCCTTCGGCTAAAAAATGCAAGAGCTACTTACCAACACCTAGTAAATAAGATGTTCGAAGAACAAATAGGTAAGTCAGCGGAAGTTTATATTAATGACATGCTAGTTAAGTCCCTGTACCATTTGGCTCATTTGCAGGAAACGTTCGAGATTTTGAGGAAATATAACATGATACTTAACCCCGAGAAATGTGCTTTCGGGGTCGGCTCGGGTAAGTTCCTAGGCTTCATGGTGTCAAATCCAGAGATCGAGATCAACCCCGATAAAATCAAGGCCATCAAAGACATCACCATCGTGGACAACGTAAAATCCGTGCAGAGGCTGATCGGACGGATAGCGGCTCTAGGACGATTTATCTCGAGGTTGTCGGATCGAAGCCACAAATTTTTCTCTCAACTCAAGAAGAAGAATGATTTCACCTGGACTGGGGAGTGTCAACAAGCATTAGAGGAACTAAAATGATACCTATCGAGCCCGCCATTGCTTCACACCGCGAAGGCCAATAAGAAACTCTACTTATATTTGGCGATGTCGAAAATCGCGGTAAGTGGTGTCCTAGTTCGAGAAGACCAAGGTATGGAATTTCCCGTTTACTATGTAACCTTAGGGGAAGCAGAAACTAGATATCCACACTTAGAAAAATTAGCACTTGCACTAATAAGCATTTCTTGAAAGCTGAAACCATATTTTCAATGTCACCCCATATGTGTGTTAAACACTTATCCACTTCGTAATATTTTGCACAAACCCTAACTTTTGGGTTGATTGGCCAAATAGGTTGTCGAACTCAGTGGGTACGGTATCGAGTATCAACCCCGAACGGCCATCAAGTCTCAAATTTTAGCGAACTTCGTGGCCGATTACACGCGGACCCTCGTGCCCGAAGTTGAAAAGGAGCTCTTGTTAAAATTGGGAAAATCATTGGGGATATGGACCCTTTTCACAGGCGGCGCTTCTAATGTGAAGGGGTCTAGGCTAGGCATCATTTTGAAGCGACCCACAGGTAACACTATTAGGCAGTCTATCAAAATTTCTTGGCTGACTAACCATGAGGCCGAGTATGAGGTCATGATTGCTGATAAGTAGGGATTTTAACGTGTTTTATGCTCCTACTTGCTTACGCTTTGGTTATAAATTGTTACAAAATAGTCCCAAAAGGCTCATAAGTTGTGCTTGATTGCAGGTTTGATCGACAAAGTGACGAAATGTCAAGGATCGACTCAAAAGTAGTGAAACTTGCTCAAGTATCAAAGACCAAGTAAACTGAGGGCAAACAATCCTAGTGCGGACCGCACAAAGTCGAATGCGGCCGCACTAGATACTTCAGAGAGTTGGCAAAACCAGGCTTCAGGAAACGCGGTCGCGGTACACATAGTGCGGTCCGCGGTGAAGGCTCCGCGGCCGCACTACCTTTTTGTGCGGTCCGCGGACAAGAGATTCAGAGAGATGGAATTATGCCAAGTCCAAGCCATGCGGTCTGCGGTCGTGATTGTGCGGACCGCGCCAACTGCCTCCGCAGCCGCGTCCATTCTACGCGGACCGTAGAGGCCAAGTTCAGAGAGATCAGAATTGAAGTCAAAGAGTCTAGCGCAGCCGCGGTCCATCTCATGCGGCCCGCGCTGACCCCGCAGGGGTATTTTTGTCCAGTTTTTCCAGCCTAGTAAAAATAGAACATTTTACCATTTTTAGGTCATGAGTTATTTCCAGATTTGGAGCTGCGCTCGTGAGACTCATTTTGTAGCCATTTTTGGTATCTTAGCTTCAAATTAACGATAGATTCTTGTACTATAATTTAGTATTTAATTAATATGTCTTGTTCTTCATCTATTTCTTCATTTTCTCCTTCATGCATGAGTAGCTAAACCCATGAGCTAGGGTTGTGGCTCAACCCTAGTGTGGGTAATTGATGGGTGTTGCCATCTAGGGTTAGATTGACTATGGGTGTTTGCTATTTGGGTTGATTTTATGTTTTAATCTATAAATTGGTGGTTGCAAACACTGATTTGTGTTTTGTGGATTTGACTCTTCTTGAGAAAGAGAGTCTAAGTCTTCAAAATTGATCCAACAAGGAATTGGGATGGACTTATGAGAAATGATAGTCCCAATTAACGAGTTAAACCTCGAGAGAGTAATCACCCTACTTGAACCCTAGTTGCTTGACCTAATTTGCCTACCCATTTGGTCTCGAAGAGTCAATTGGGCAAAATCACTCTCTCTACCGAGAGGTGTGAGAGTGGGTAAAATTGTGCAACGGTTATAGCATAAGCCCCAATTATGTCAATCGAACCTTAGTAGCATCTACCCGTCAATTAGCCACCTAGGTGATGTCACGACCCTAGTGCCCCTATTCTCATTAGATACAACTTTAGCAATTATTTCGTAGCATAATCTAGTTTCAATTAGTAGTTTGATAATAGTAGTTTATAATCGAAAAACCCAAAAATGTTAGAAGTGACATTTAGAACAATTACACGACTCTAGTCTAGATAGATACCCAGCTCCAATTTTTTAGCTCCCTGAGGAATTCGATCCCGACCCTCATATCGAGTAAAAGCTATTGCGACCCTCTCTTCCTAACTTTATAGTAGTGTGGAGGAGGTTGAGGATATTGGAGAAGATGAGGTGCCTCTTGTACCTCTCGGACGTGGACGAGGCCGCCAGGCTAATGCTAATGACAACGTTCCAGACCCTCCTCTGCCACCTCCAAGAGCGGTTCCTCGGGTGCTACCAAATCAAGGATATGCGAGTGCGATTGCCCCTCCCAGAATCCGGGCGGGCAACTTTTAGATAACTAATGTGTGTTGACCCTACTTGAGCAGCGTGGGTATATCACGGGTGCTGCGGATCAAAATGCTTACAAACGTCTAAAAGGGTTCGTGGATACATGTTGGGGTAGCAAGCAGACGAATGTGTCCGAAGATGCTCTTAGGTTGAGAATTTTCCCATTCTCACTTCGGGGAAAGGCTTTGGATTGTCTAGAGAGACTCCCCAGCCATTCCATCACAACTTGGGATGAGTTGGCAGATAAGTTTATTGCTAAATTTTTCTCACTCGGGCACATGGCGGCACTTCGAGATGAGATATTGGCTTTCAAGCAAGAACCTACGGAACCTTTGCATGAGATTTGGGAGCGGTTTAGAACAATGGTGAAAGAATGCCCAAACAATGATATGACGGAGGCGATGATCCAACAAACCTTCTATCGAGGCATCAATACAACAAATCAATGCATAGTCAATCAATTGGCCAGGGGTAATTTCATGAAGTTGACTTATGACCAAGCTTGTGAGATTCTTGATGAGATGGCGGACACATCTTCCACATGGCAAAGTAGGGCCAATGTTCCTCAAGGCGACCCTACAGTTATTCACTTACATAAGAAGCTACATGACCATGGACAGGCTATAGCGGAGTTGACAACTACTATGAACCAATTGGCTAAGGCACAGTTGCAACAAGTCCAAAACCCTCGCGAAGTGAATGCTATGGAAAGTGTTAATTTGCTTACCAACAAGAGAAGGCAAAGAAGGCAACAAAATCAAGGGAATTCCGAACAATTTGATGATGATTGTGATGGGTTTCAAAATGAGGGCTATGATGAGCAAAATGAAGAGGTACAATATGCTAACAACTATCAAGGCAATAGAGGCAACTCTTCAAACCAACAATGGTGACCTCAAGGTAATTGGGGCAATCAACAACAAGGCGGTGGTAATTGGAACAAAAACAACCAAGGCGGTAACTGGGGGAACAACAATCAAGAAAACCAAGGGCATTGGAATGGAAATAACAACAATTGGAACAACAATGGTCAAGGCAATTGGAACAACAATGGAAACCAAGGCAATCGGGGGCAAGGCTTTCAAAGGCCCCCAATGTACCAACAACCGAACAATCCACCCCCATTCCCTTCTCAAGGATCTAGTTCTTCGGGTAATGATATGGGAAGAATAGAAATGATGTTCGAACAAATGATGAAGAAGAACCAAGATTTCGATGCTCAATTGGCTTCCCACAATACCTCCATTCGGAATTTGGAGGTGCAAATAGGCAAAATCTCTCAATCGTTGAATACTCGCGCAAAGGATGCTCTACCAAGTGATACGGTAGTGAACCCTAAGGGTGGGAACAATCATGTGATGGCGGTTACAACACGAAGTGGGAGAGGCGGTGATGTGCATGCCTCGAAAGATAAGCAAGTTGTAGATGATGATGTTGAGTTGCAAGAAAATGATGTTCCTTTGGTAGTTGAAGATGTGGTAGAGAATGAGGTGAACAATGATGTGAGGATTGACATTGATGAGGCCGAGGTGGAAACTCAAGAGGCCGTGAACCCGTCTAGGGAGCACAAAATTGACATGCCGGAGCCGGTGGTGCCAAAAGCCAAGGCACCTTTGCCTAGACCACCTCCGCCTTATCCTTAAAGGCTATCCAAGCAGAAAAGTGACAACCAATTCCGAAAGTTCACTGACATGATGCCATTTTATGGTTGAAGAAGGAATAGTGTTAGGTCACAAGATTTCTAAGCATGGGATTGAGGTAGACAAGGCTAAAATCGAGGTGATTTCGAGGCTTCCACCCCCCCCTCCTTCCCCTCCCCCCCCCCACTTCTGTCAAAGGGGTGAGGAGTTTCCTTGGGCATGTCGGGTTCTACCGGCGGTTTATCAAAGATTTCTCAAAGGTTGTCAATCCCCTTTGCAAGTTGCTAGAGAAAGATGTTAAGTTTGTTTTTGATGAAAAATGCATGGAGGCCTTTGAACTTCTAAAGCACAAGTTGACCACTACCCCGATTGGTATGTCACCGTACCGGTTGGTGTTTGGGAAAGCATGTCATCTACCAGTGGAGTTGGAACATAAGGCCATGTGGGCCTTGAGGAAGCTTAATCTTGAGTGGGATGTTGCGGCCAATCTTCGTGTTGAACAACTCAATGAACTTGATGAATTCCGATTCCATGCATACTCTAGTTCGTCCTTGTATAGGGACAAGATGAAGTACCTTCATGACAAATATACTCATGGAAAGGAGTTCAAAGTTGGCGATTTGGTCCTCTTGTTCAACTCTCGTCTAAGGTTGTTTCCGGGAAAGCTGAAATCAAAGTGGTGTGGACCATTTGAAGTTGTATGTGTGACCCCGTTTGGTGCTCTAGATTTGAAGAACAAAAGTGGTGAAGTCTTTAGGGTGAATGGGCATCGTGTCAAGCATTATCTTGGGAAGTTCGATGATAGCCATGTGGTGGCTGTTATTCATTTGAAATTATGAGATGGTAACCCGCGTCGTGTCGCGACGTTAAATCAGGCGCTTCTTGGGAGGCAACCCATGTCTTTTTCTTCTTGTTTTCTTTGATTTTCTTTGTAGTTTAGGTTTGATTTTCGGACTAATTGGTTGTGAGATGTTGCAGGGATTGTGTTGATGCAGTGCAAAACATTTTGGAAAAATGGAATAGTCTCTGAAGTTGCCAGTGCGGCCGCATTGCACTTTGTGCGGTCCGCACTGGTAAAAACCAAGCGAGGTGCTCTCTGAAGTTTGCCACCGCGGCCGCATCCCATTTAGTGCGGTCCGCGGTGGACCTCCGCGGTCGCGGTCTGTTTTGTGCGGACCGCGGAGGTTGCCTTCTCAAACTTCTTTTGGATAAACCCAGCGCGGTCCGCAGTCCGTTTTGTGCGGCCGAGCTGGTAGGTAAGACTGGGTCCCACACCTTTTTCTATAAATAGACCTCAAGGGTCTCCTTTTACCCTTTTCGAACCCTAAGCTCTGAGAGACTAAAAATCGTTGTTCATATTCTCCTTTTCGCGTAATAGCTTATTTGCTCTGTGTGTCTTCACTCCTTATCAATATCTGGTAACATTTCATCCATTTTTTTTGTTTAATTTTATATTTCATTTTATTTTCATGTCCAGTAGGCCATAGCTTCTTTTTCTTCCCATTTGTCTTTAATTGTTAGCTTAGGTTAGTGTAAATGTTAGTTTTTGTGTGTTTGGTGAACTTGTTGAACTGGGTAATTGAGTAGGGACAAACTATAGGTAAACACTTGAACAAATTTGCAAAAATTGGAAACCGTAACTCAGTGCCAGAATTGGACATCCACCGCGGACCGCAGTCGTGATTATGCGGTCCGTGGTGGCTTCACCGCAGCCGCATTACCACTTTCTGCGGACCGCGGTGATGAGATTCAGAGAGGTGTCCATAGTCCAGTGCGGCCACACCCCATTTTGTGTGGTCCGCACTGGCCCACCGCGACGCGGTACCATTTTGTGCGGGCTGCGGTGGTGAGATTCAGAGAGTATGTTTGGGTGACCTTATACTAGTGCGGCCGCACTCCTTTTTATGCGGGCCGCAGTGCACTGTTTCTGCAACCTTTTTCTGCAACTGTTGGCTTCTGTTTGGCAATTCATTTTCCACAACTGATTCACTGCCTGTGCTGACACTAACAAAGCTAGATATGTGTAATTACAGATAATGGTTAGACAACAAGTTGGCAAATGAACAAAACAACCCGGGAGAGGTGATTCCTCCCGAGGGGGCAAAGGAAAGAGAGTAGTCAAACTCACTCCCCAGCTCGGAAAAACATAAAACAAACCCGCAAGCTGATAAAAGCCGCAGATAGAGCTGGTTCCCATTCCTCGGGGAGTGAGTATGTGCCCTTTCAAGACATCTCCTCAGACTCAGTCCCAACTCACATCGTCACCGACTTTTGATTGACCGATGATACTCCTCCGCCATCACCCACTATCCGATAGCCAATCAATGTTGTGTATGAGTCATCTGAGGGCTCGACATCCGATAGTGGGGAATACTCCACCTCCCCCACAGCTTCTTTATCTGGGGAGAGTGCAGAAGGAGGCGAGGAGGAGGCAAAGGGGGGTGGTGAACCTCAGGTTGGGGGTGTTGACCGAACTAGAAATCCCACAGCTTGGGAGGATAGGTTCGTCAGTCAGGTAGCATTCCACAAGTTTAGGGAATGGTGGCCAATACGAAAGCTGATTCTTGAGAGGAGTTTCATTGAGCGAGACCTTCTTCCCCTAAACCCAAATGTGCATAGACAGTTTCACACTCGAGTGGGTTGGGCGCATTTTCGGAGTGAATGTGTAAAGGCAAATGAGCACATGGTCAAGGAGTTCTATAGCAATGTGGCCCACATCTTGAAGGGCACTAAAGTTACCAAAGTGCGGAACAAAAAGGTGGTATTTACTGGGAAGGCACTTAATGAATACTTGGGGTTCGATGACAAAGATGAGACCCTTTACAATGAGAAGTTGGCAATGGGCGAAGAGGTTCGTCCGTAGTTAGCTTCATACCTGGCAATCCCTGGTACTGTTCCAGAGTGGTTGCAAGCAGGGACCAAAATACTTCGGAAGACCTTTAACTTTGAGGCTAGGGGGTGGTTGACTTTCGTGTGCAGTCGGCTTGACCCTACTACCCATGATCAGACTATTCCACTTGCCCGGGCTGTTCTTGTTGCATCTATTATGGCGGGATATCCTATCGACGTGGGCAATGTTATGTCCCGCATCATTTCTGCAGTAAGGTTTGAGCATGAACGAAACTATCCTTTTCCCAACACCCTCACTATGTATTTCCGGGACCTAAAGGTGGAGAAGAGAGATTTTGATATCAAGGTCAACCCTGTGGCTCCGTTTTCGTGGTACAGTTTGAAGGGGCCAGACAACCCCAAGGACAAGAATTACAAGCCGCCTGCCTCTGCTCCAACTGACCAGTCTGAAGAGCCGGTTGCGGTAGAGCCCTCCACTGAGCATGCCTCCACCACTGTTGAGTTGCCTCCGGGACCTTCCACTACTGCTGGTCCTTCTACTTCAGCTGGCCCGGGGATTCCATCTTCCCGGGACCATCCTATCACTGCCCACCAGCTGAGCCAGGCACTTCATAGCTTGAACAACTGGATGTCAGCTGCGTCATCCAAGTTGTCTACACTGTCTTCTACCATTGCGGCTCAGTCAGCACCACAGCCAGTACAGATTCCACAGTCCATTGAGGATGCAATGAAGAAGATCTTGGAAAACCAGGAAAAGATCATCAGTACTCAGGATGCCTTGTCACAGGCAGTGGATTCACACGGCAAGGCTCTGAAGGAGCTTGCAAGGGAGCACAGGAAACTACGCAAAACACGGGCTTCCAAGGAGTCTATGAAGGAGCTTAGAGTAGAGGTGGACAAGCTGAAGGCAGACCAGCTGCCCTTAGACTTGCTATTTAAGGATCCAGCTCCAAGAGCAGCACCAGCAGCAGAGCCGCAGCAGGAGCAGACACAGAGGCTTCCTAGGAAGAAGAGGAAGCTCCCCAGTGCAGATGAGGCGATCATCCAGTTGGCGGACCCACCGGAGGTTTCCTCCAGTCAGCCACAGGATTTTCCTGATATTCAGCCCGTCCAGGTCCAGGCCCTAGTCCCAGCAGCTGAGCAGCAAGAGACTGGGAACCAGTCTGAGGTTCCCGCGCATACAGAGGACCCGGGGACCACTCATGATCCTATGCAGACGGACGAGGCTTAGGGAGTCTTCATATCCTTTACTTATTACATTTCGATGCTTATTTTGTTAGTTGGCATTGGGGATAATTCCAGCTTTTATTCAAGGGGGTGCGCCCTTCATTTTTGGATGACTGTAAATATTGATACTATTTTATGCTTTCTTTTGATTTTCTGTTGGTCTGTGTATAACTTTACATTTAGTTACTGTCATCGTACTTTTTATCTTCTTTTTGGGTCTGTATATAAAGTTACATTATTGTATATATTCATCCCCCGTTGTATATTCATTCCCCGTTTGTACATATTCATTCTATTTTCCATTTTTCGTAATTTTTTTTCGTTTTTAGCTTCTTATATAGGCTCGTAGCTTTTTGTTTTGTTTTGACGCTTTTAATAAGCCTTTGGTTTTCTTAATGCTACCGTTCTTTCCAAAGGTGGAGTATTGCGTGAAGCGGGTGGCTCTTCCCAATGATAGATGGCGTGACAACCTTCTTAAGGGTTTGAGTCCATTTTTTTTTGTTTTTGGTAGTTTATGGTTAAGGGTACCTCAAGCAAAGCTTCACTTGGGCCTAGCACATTTGCCTTTGATCCCATGGTCAAAGACAAAATATTGTGCTTAGGATGGTGAAAGTGTGGCCTTGAGACTCTTGCATTGGCCGATAATCATCAAGTGGTTTTTCGGGACCATTGTGTGCTCAAATCGTATCTAAGGTCGTTGTGGGCCCCCGACTCTATATCTTTAGCAATCCCCTAGCTTGTGTGGTGACAAATCGAATTGCGAGTCCAAGTCCTGAGCCATTGGTCTAGAACTTGCCCTGAATGTTTGTTGAGGCAAAATCTTAAGTGAAATTTGACTTGGGAAGTGATTATAGGCTCTCCTTGATCCAAATGATAGTCGAACAAATTCCATAGCCTACCAATGATATGATCCCTAGTTAACCCTTTTGAGCCTTAGACCTTTTTCTTTCAAGAACCATGTTACAAGCCTATACACATTATAAAAGATACCCTCTCTTGGCACCCGATCTTTCCTTGAGCACATGGCAAAAGTATAAGTTTGGGGGTCAGAGACGAGGAGTGAAACAAAGTGGTAAAAAGGCACAAACGTGAAGAAAAGGAAAGGCAATGAAAAAGAAAGAAAAGCAAAAAGACTAAAAGAAAGTTCAATGTCAAAAAAGAATAAAAAGGGATTCAAGAAAAGCAGTGAAAAAGAAAGAAAGGTGTGGAAAGTTGAAAAAAAGAGGAGAAAAAGGTTTGAAATGCATAAGAAAGAGTGACAACGTGTCTCTCTAACCCCTTGAAAAGAGGTGAAATGACTCAAAGAGTCAAGTGAACTGTGCCAAATGAATCAAAAGAAGTGCTTAAGGGAAGATGGAACCCACTTAGACCAAAACATATCCTACCCTGAACCAAAAGCCTTCACAATGACTCCACAAAAGCCCTATATGATCTTGAGTTGAATGAAGCTTACATTAGTGGATACTTACATAAGGGGCAAGCATATGGTACCTTGAGTTGGATTTGTGACCTTTCCTTGAGAGAGATGAGTGAATTCCCATTAACCTCGTTTTATGTGCCACTATTCTAAAGGTGAGGTGTGCTTAGGGAGAGTTGAGGATATGTGAGTTTGGGTTCCACAATGACCAAAGTAATTGAAAGAGTTCTTTGATGTGTTGAGTCAACTCTTGATGCTCTTGTGTCGCACTTAATCCATGGTTGTTCAAGGTTTAAATGCTGTCAATGATTCTTTCATATTGAGGGCAATTGTTAGTCCCAATTGATGCTTGTTGAGGTTACTTTAGGATAGCTGGAAATTCTTGGATGCTACCTTAAGGGATGGGTCTTATTTTGTTTGCTTGAGGACAATCAAAGGCTTAAGTTTGGGGGAGTTGATAAGTAGGGATTTTAACGTGTTTTATGCTCCTACTTGCTTACGCTTTGGTTATAAATTGTTACAAAATAGTCCCAAAAGGCTCATAAGTTGTGCTTGATTGCAGGTTTGATCGACAAAGTGACGAAATGTCAAGGATCGGCTCAAAAGGACTGAAACCTGCTCAAGTATCAAAGACCAAGTAAACTGAGGGCAAAGAAGCCTAGTGCGGACCGCACAAAGTCGAATGCGGCCGCACTAGATAGTTCACAGGGTTGGCATAACCAGGCTTCAGGCGACGCGGTCGCGGTACACATAGCGCGGTCCGTGGTGAAGGCTCCGCGGCCGCACTACCTTTTTGTGCGGTCAGCGGACAAGAGATTCAGAGAGATGGAATTATGCCAAGTCCAAGCCATGCGGTCCGCGGTCGTGATTGTGCGGACCGCGCCAGCTGCCTCCGCAGCCGCGGTCCATTCTACGCGGACCGTGGAGGCCAAGTTCAGAGAGATCAGAATTGAAGTCAAAGAGTCTAGCGCAGCCGCGGTCCATCTCATGCGGCCCGCGCTGACCCCGCAGGGGTATTTATATCCAGTTTTTCCAGCCTAGTATAAATAGAACATTTTACCATTTTTAGGTCATGAGTTATTTCCAGATTTGGAGCTGCGCTCGTGAGACTCATTTTGTAGCCATTTTTGGTATCTTAGCTTCAAATTAACGATAGATTCTTGTACTATAATTTAGTATTTAATTAATATGTCTTGTTCTTCATCTATTTCTTCATTTTCTCCTTCATGCATGAGTAGCTAAACCCATGAGCTAGGGTTGTGGCTTAACCCTAGTGTGGGTAATTGATGGGTGTTGCCATCTAGGGTTAGATTGACTATGGGTGTTTGCTATTTGGGTTAATTTTATGTTTTAATCTATAAATTGGTGGTTGCAAACACTGATTTGTGTTTTGTGGATTTGACTCTTCTTGAGAAAGAGAGTCTAAGTCTCCAAAATTGACCCAACAAGGAATTGGGATGGACTCATGAGAAATGATAGTCCCAATTAACGGGTTAAACCTCGAGAGAGTAATCACCCTACTTGAACCCTAGTTGCTTGACCTAATTTGCCTACCCATTTGGTCTCGAGAGAGTCAATTGGGAAAAATTACTCTCTCTACCGAGGTGTGAGAGTGGGTAAAATTGTGCAACGGTTATAGCATAAGCCCCAATTATGTCAATCGAACCTTAGTAGCATCTACCCGTCAATTAGCCACCTAGGTGATGTCACGACCCTAGTTCCCCTCTTCCCATTAGATACAACTTTAGAAATTATTTCGTAGCATAATCTAGTTTCAATTAGTAGTTTGATAATAGTAGTTTATAATCGAAAAACCCAAAAATGTTGGAAGTGACATTTAGAACAATTACACGACTCTAGTCTAGATAGATACCCAGCTCCAATTTTCTAGCTCTCTGAGGAATTCGATCCCGACCCTCATATCGGGTAAAAGCCATTGCGACCCTCTCTTCCTACTTTATAGTAGTGTGGAGTTGGCAGCGATCAATTGCAGGTTTCGAGCTAGCTAAAGACTTGGGGGCAGAAGTCCTTGAAGCCAAGTATGACTCTTTATTGGTGGTGAACCAAGTGAACAAAAGCTTCGAAGTTCGAGAGGATTGGATGCAAAAGTATTTGGACAAGCTACATGTAACTTTGCACCGCTTCAAGGAGTGGACTCTAGACCATGTACCTCGAGAACAAAACAGTGAGGCCGATGCACTTGCAAACTTGGGATCATCAGTCGAGGAAGATGATATTATCCTGGGGACTGTCGTCCAATTATCGAGATTTGTGGTCGAGGAGGGTCTTGCCGAAATAAATTCTACAAGTTTGACTTGGGATTGGAGGAATAAATATATTGAATATTTAAAGAATGCAAGCTCCCATCGGACCATAAAGAGTCGAGGGCCTTACGAACCAAAGCTGCTCGATTCACATTGGATGAAGATGGAACATGATACATAAGGACGTTTGATGGACCATTGGCGGTATGCTTAGGGCCAGGGGACACCGATTATGTTTAACGAGAGATCCATAAGGCACTTATGGAAACCACTTCGGCACCGAGTCTTTGATTCGCAAAATCGTTAGAGCAGGGTATTACTAGGATAACATGGAAAAAGACACTAAGGAGTTTGTTCGAAAATGTGATAAATGTCAAAGGTTTGCACCGATGATTCATCAGCCGGAGAACAAATTCATTCAGTCCTGTCCCCATGGCCATTCATGAAATGGGGAATGGACATCGTCGGCCCTCTACCAATTGCCCCAGGTAAAGCTAAATTCATTTTGTTTATGACTGACTACTTTTCTAAATGGGTGGAAGCACAGGCCTTCGAGAAGGTCAGAGAAACAGAAGTTATAAACTTCATCTGGGACTACATCGTGTGTCGATTCGAGATACCTGCCGAAATCGTATGCGACAACGGAAAGCAATTCTTCGGCAGCAAGGTAACAGAGTTCCTCAAAGAACACAAAATAAAAAGGATCTTATCAACGCCGTATCACCCGAGCGGAAACGGACAGGCCGAATCGAAAAACAAAACTATCATTCAAAACTTAAAGAGTAGGTTGAACGATGCCAAGGGGAAATGGAGAGAAGTTCTACCCGAAGTTCTTTGGGCGTATTGAACGACATCAAAGTCCAACACGGGGGAAACCTTGTTCTCCTTAGTATATCGCTCCGAGGCCTTAATTCCAGTCGAGGTCGGGGAATCAAACCACGAGGCTATGAATACTAGCCTCGAACTATTGGATGAAAAATGAGAAGATGCACTTGTTCGGATGTCCGCACAGAAGCAAAGAATCGAGAGATATTACAATAGAAGAACAAACCTTCGCTACTTCGAAATCGGGGACTTAGTTCTAAGGAAAGTCACCCTCAATACTTGAGACCCAAACGAAGGAAAAATAGGATTGGGAAGGACCATATTGAGGTATCGGCATCATCGGAAAGGGATCTTACAAAGGCACAATGGAGGGCGGACAATTGCCAAACAATTGCAATGTATCACTACTCAAACGATATTATTGCTGAGGTATGGCTTTCTCCCTTTTTCCATTTGTATTTGATACTAACTTATTGCAGGTGTTCAATCGAAGACGTCGAGAAAACTCTTCTACGCAAAAACCTTAGGTTTTAAAGCACACGTTGCGCTCTTTTTCCCTTAGATCGGGTTTTATCACAAATGAGTTTTTCCGGCGAGGTTTTTAATGAGGCAACAACTATGTGATACCTAAGGAAAACTCAACAGTATCTAAGGCTTCTTTTCTATCATCCTCGAATACTGGGGGGGCATCACCATCGGAGGTTATATTTTCGAGAAAATACTTCACGCGGGTCTCGATAGGAAACCTTGTAATGGGCCAAACGATCGATGAACCGTGTCTATATAGAATAGTCGAGTCCCGATGGCAAAACTTGTACGCATGTATGAATTATTCAAAGAAGCATTCTTTCTATATCAAACGCTTTGTTTCTCAAAAACATTTGCTACTATACGAGCTTTATACTTGTGATTCTGTCAGAAATGGCTCAAGGGCCAAACGCAAAAACACCTCGAATACTCGGGACTGTCATCGACAGTCAACACATTAGAGTTATCTAAACTCGGATGCATAAGACCTCAAAGAGGCACCCCTCGACATATAGGCCAAGGCCATTGTACTCGGGACTGACATTTCGAACAAGTTCACAATGTTATCAAGGAATAAGTCCAAGAGGCATACCCAAAGGCTACGGCCATATTGAAGGCTACGGCCGAAATAATGCGACTCGGAGACGTCCGAACCCCGTAATAAGCAATAGGCCTTAAAATACTTTGAAAAAACCGATTAAAACGCTATCCCCGACAAAATGACTAAAAATGGCTTTGATAAAATCAGCCCTCGAAAAACCTTAAGAGGTATCAAACGTGCTAAGGCAAAAAAAGCAAAGGGGTCTCAATCGGCATCGGACCCTCAAAAAACCCAATGGGCAAAAAATACATGCTAAGGCATAAAGAAATTTATTACTAAGTCTTTTAAGCCAAAAAGGGAGAATAATAGCCATCTTTTAGAGGCCATAGCGGCCCGATCTAAAAAGAGCCTAAGGGACAAAACACTTAGGGTTCGAGATCTTGCTCTCACCCAATCCGAACCCAAAGGTTCGAGTATCCCGAGCCCAAACATACAATAACTTGATTAGGGCTCGGGGACTCACCGTTATCCGGCACATGCCCTTAAGGGTCTATGCCCCAAAGTTCGAACCATATTCTAACTCGACCACGACAACTTCAAGGAAGCCATCCGAGACAAAGTCTCGAACACACCGTTCAAAGCACGAAACTATTTTGCAAGGCAAGAAACATGTTCACTGAGAAGGCATTCAAGAAAATTTTTCTTTTATATTTGAAAAAAGATATGTACAAGAGACCGACAAGAGGTCTTACAAAAAGAAAAATCCTAACTATGCCCCTGGCCGGTTTCTCCTCGGGAGCATCTTCCTCTTCGAGCCCCTCATCATTATCAGACCCGCCTTGACTGCCTTCTTCATCATCATCATCGGAGGAGGAGACGAGAAATCTGGCATCAACTTCGAGCGCCTTTGACCGAACTATCTCTTCAGTGAGGTCGTAACCTCGAGCGTGGATTTCCTTGAGGGTCTCCCTCCGGGATTAGCACCTGGACAAATCATTAATTACTCCGTCACTCTCGATCGGAGGCTACCCTTAGCTGCGTTTGTGCAGCCTCAGCATCCCTTTAGTATACGGCAATGGTTTTGTCAGCCGTGACCTTCGTCTTATCGACCTCACCCTGGCCTTAGCAAGCTTGACCTCGAGCTCTTCAATCCTTTTGGCCTGGGCCGAACTTTTCTCTTTACCACCCCGGAGTTGAGCCTCAGCCGATGCCAGTTTGGCTAAAGCAGCCTCCTTCGTTGCAGCAAGATGGTCCATATTCTCTTTCCACCGATTACAATCGGCCTTGACTTGATCGACCTCCCTGCGAAGCAGCTCGATCCTATCCAGCTTTTGCTGCAGCTGAGACATTGAAGTATTAGCCTCCACAGTTGGGTCGATTAGACCTAACTCTTTTAAAATAATAGTTACCTGCTTGTCTAGCTCGGCCTCATCCTTATGAGCCTTGTCCAAATCTGTCTGGATTTCCTTTAGCTCCTCCTCCTTTTGACTGCAAATGAGCTTCAAAGCGTTCCTTTCATCCGAGATCTTCTGGAGCTCGACCTCGCATTGGCTCATATCGGCCCTAAACTTGGTGAAATCCTACACAGAAAAAGGGATATCAGTTAGGGTAAAGGGAGAAGAAGAAAAAGAAAATTGCAACGACAAGGATTAATGCTACTTGGGAGAAAAGACGTTGAGCCTCTTCGAAGAGGGTAGATGCGTCGTTGAGATCGACGGCATCATCAACCTTGGTAAAGCAGTCCCTGAAGGGATCCTCTTCACTGGGGACTCCACCCAAGTCAGGTGTCTGCATAGCCCAAGCCTCCCTTATGGCTTCTTCGGAATAAGTCAGTAGAGAGGAAGAGTGACCCATTATCATGGCCCCGAGCAAATCACTAGGGGCGTTCTGTTCAGTACTAGGATTTCAAAACTCGCCCTCTTCGGTGTGCTTGTTGATGGCCGAGGAACAATCTCGACCTCGGGCGATTCAGGGGCCTTGCCCGTATCTTTCTTCAGAGCCTCTTCATCACGAGGCAGAATTTTTGGCACGAAGGGCTTGGCAACTTCAACCGGTTTCTTGGTTGGAACCACCAGCGGCGAGTCTTCCCCCTCGTCTTCTTCTTCATCATTCAGCTGGTGGACTGAGTCTATATCCACAGGAATGAGTTTCCTCCTATGTCTTCGAGATAGAGCCCTTTTGTCTTGGGGGTCTTCGGGCCTCAAGACCCTTTTCCTCATATTATTATCTTTCCCCGATTTCAGAATCGGGACTCGGTTTCTTCCCCAGGCGGGGCTGGCCTCATTTCAGAGACGTCTATGATGCCTGCACGAAGGAGAATTGGATATGAGTAAGGAAACATCTCCGATAAAGAGGAAAATATTAAAATCTTACAGGACGGACTTACTATGATGTTTGGCTTCCCATCTTCCCTTCGCCAAGTCATGCAACGACGTTCGTTGTACAAGGAGGTCGTGGCTAGTTTCTGGACCCAGTCTTCGAGGTCGGTGATCGCATGGGGCATCCAAGTGACAACTGCAAAAAAGATAAAGGCGTCACGCAATGCAAAAATAGAATATGAAACGGCTACCAAAACTTCACTTACAATTGGGGTTCCACTTCTCCAGGAACAACATTTTCTCTTCTGGAATGATATCGCAGGTCCTCACTCAAATGAACCAGCTCATCCAACCCCGATCTTTGTCCTCGTCGTCGCTAGCAAAGAAGCCTTGGTCGACCGACGTTGGAGCTTGATCAACCCTTGGAAAAGCTGAGGTCGATACAATCGGATAAGATAGTTAAGGGTGAACTCTAGCCCCTCGGCCTTGCTAGATCTGGCCGAGGGTGACTTGGCACCTTGTGCAGAAGTCGATGACGACTGGGTCGATGGGACCCAATGTGAAGGGGTAAGTATAGACACTCAGGAACACCTCCACATGAGTAGTGATACTCTCATCGAGGGCGGGGATCTGTACCACGACCTCGTCCCCCCAGCCACAGTCTTTCTTCATGGCCTCGAGGTGTTTCTCCATTATCAAGCATACATATCTCGATACATGCTCGCACCGGCCAGGAATCGCAAGGGGATTCTCGACTTTGAAGTCGTTCTTTGTGACACAGGGGCCGGGGACGATCTCGTGAAGAGCCGGCGCTTTGTCGCCGGACGGCCAAGAAGAAGAAGAGGTAGCCTTCTCTTTTTGAGGAATGGTTTTGGAGGTCTTTGCTAAATCAACACTTTTATTTGTTACATTACAATATTGAAATGTATGACCATCTCAGCCGCTAGAGAGAACATAACATAACTAAATCATCAAACGGTGGAAGCTGCCTCAGGGGCATTTGCATCTATACCCGCTTTTTCGATCACGTTTTAACTTATACCCGCTTTGCAAAAAAAATTGCAAGCGCACCCACATTTTCGCGTAACTTCATCATACGGGCCTAAAGTAGCAAAGGCAATCACGCAAACTTCAGCACTCTAGTAGACGGGCCTGAAGTAGCAAAATTTGCTGAACCAAGTGTACTGAAGTTTTTATTTGTAATTTTTGAACTTAAGCATTCTAGTGCTAAAGTTTTATTCTCTATTTACTGATGTTTTTATTTGTAATTGTTGAACTTAAGCATTCTAGTAGCTGAAGTTTTGTGATGCTGAAGTTATTTAGTTCATTTGTAAAAACTTCAACATAAATAAGCTGAAATTTTTTTGTCCTGGATTTATTAGTTTTGTCATTAAGCTTTTTCAAAAACTTCAGCAGAAGATGCTGAAGTTATTTAGTTCATTTGTAAAAACTTTAGCACTAAATTAAACTGAAGTTTTTTTGTCCTGGATTCATTAGTTTTGTCATAAAGCTTTTTCAAAAACTTCAGCAAAAGATGCTGAAGTTATTTAGTTCATTTGTAAAAACTACAGCACTAAATAAGCTGAAGTTTTTTTTGTCCTGTAGCAGAAGATGCTGAAGTTATTTAGTTCATTTGTAAAAACTTTAGCACTATATAAGCTGAAGTTTTTGAAAAAGCTTTCTAACATGCTAGATAAATAATCACCTTATTCTTTCAAAATGTATTACTACTATAAAATAATTAGATTGCCAACAGTATCTAAATCATAAATTTTGGAAACAATAAACGTGAAAAGAACAGAATTATCATGAAAAGAATCACTAAGTGTGACATTAAACTTCCCATACGTGAAAATATTCACAAATTATTGTCTACTAACTTACGTAATTATTTATAATTTATTTTTAAATAATCTGATAAATATACTTATGGCAATCATCCCATGAACTGAAGTTTCATAGCAGCACCAACAACAGCAGAACGAAGAAGAAGAAGAAGAAGAAGAAGAAGAAGAAGGAGGAGGAGGAGAAGGAGGAGGAGAAATGTGGCTGAAGTTATTTAAAAAGTGGGTACAAGTTAAAACTTTTTAAAATAATGGGTATAGGTTAAATGTGCAATTATTACGCTGCCTCACTGGATAATTGCTTCTGCGATCGAGTACGCACGGTTCAGGACCTTCAGATGAAAATTTTGTGAAATGGACCATTCTTCCTTATGATAAATTTACCTGGGAAAAAATAGACAAACCTCCGATGGTAAAATCTTCTCAATTGATTGATCAGATTTGAATCCAAGCATTTACTAGAAAGGATGTTGCGGTGAAGAAAAAAGAGAATTCAATCAAAATGGTAGGGGTGTACAAAGGAAACCGACAAACCGCACCAACCTGATAATCCGAGTCAAACCGAGAAAAAAAATCCGATTATGATTTGATTTGATTTGATTTGGTGTTGGAAAAAAAAACCCAACCCTAATTGGTTTGGTTTAGTTTTAACTAAAGAAAGACAAACCGAAACCAAACCAACCCGACGTTACATATATAGAAATTTTAGATATATTTAATATATAAATATACTTATTGTGATGTAATTTATAAATATTTCTTAAAAAATTTCATAATTTTATCTTTCAAGGTATTATTTCAATGTTGGACATGGAACTTTTGAATGTTCCAATAAGTTTTATAGCCACTAACATTAGTAAACTAAATAATGCTAACAAAATTCTAAACCAAAATCAAATCAATACTAATGCTAACAAAAGACATTCAATTCAATACTACGAACGAGAATGTATTGAATATCTATTTTTTGTTTTGCAATAATTTAGATGAAAATGCATAACTTATTTTGATTTTTTCTTTAGCGTTTAGTCATGTAATTAATACTCCCTTATTAGTCTACTTATTTTATTCATGNTTATTAGTCTACTTATTTTATCATGACTTAGTACTTTTAGATTATGTTTATTTTTATTATGGCTTTTTAATTAGCAATATTTATATTACATAATTTTATTGTCTTTATTGTTGAATATTTTAGGATAATGCCATGACACATCTCATAGTTTGTATTATTTTCTTGAAAAATACTTTATATAGTTGTATCTTACTAGGATTAAAGAAATATTTTGAGCACAATTTATATATTTGTTCTACGAAGATTTTACAGGAAAAAAACCCTAATAACCCGAAAACCCGAGAATAATCGAGAGTGAAAACCCGAGTTTTATTGGTTTGGTTTGATCTTTAGATTTAATAACCCGACACAAATGGTTTGGTTTGATAATTGTAAAATCCGAACCAACCCGACCTATGTACACCCGTACAAAATGGTACTATTACTTTGATAGAGCAGCCTATAAAACTGCATGCAGGCTCATTATTATTTCTACTTCAAATCTAAGATATATATATATATATATATATGGGTTTTGGTAACATACTACATAATTGTAGCAGGTTAGCATTGTATACATATTTGATTTCTCCAAAATATCTTTATTATTTGAGGGCGACCAAATTAAATTTAAGGATTGCTTTGTCCTTTTACTAAACTCCACATTTCATCTTGCATTTCCCACGAGTAAACCCACTTTTCATAATTCTTTCCCGTGTCATAATCCCTTCACATTCTCTCCTCTTCACATTCTATCCTAATCGAAGAACAAATCGCACGGATAAAGTCAATGATCAATATGCAGAGATGAAGTCTAAAAATTAAAAACCTAAACTTTTTTTAACAGTCTCGTTGTTCAGTGATTGAAAAGAAACTAAAGTTGAATCTAAAAGTAAATGAGAACAATAATATAGTGGGCTCTATTGAATAAAATCAGTTAACCTAATTGTTAGGTATAGACAAATCGAAAAGAAAAAAATTCTGAAAGAGTTTACATCATGATTCTTGTCATCGGATGAAGAGATGTTAACCATTATTACAGTATTTGTCAAGTGCAAAGAGAAAAGATACCGGAAAAAGAAAACTCCTTTTAACATTAATTTGAGAAGAACAATGGTCGGAGACAAAAAATAGAGGGGAAAATTTACATTTAATTTGATTAATATGGGTCTTTTGGAGAAATCAAATTAATATACGTTAACCTACTACATAGTGTATACCTTAACCTACTACAACTATATAGTATGTTAGCAAAATCCTATATATATATATATGACGATCAAAATGAATCCTTCAAATGGAAAGTTTAACCACCAATCAAGAATCAAAACAGTGGATTAGAGATTAATTGTTGTTTAATAGTTCAAAGTTCATACCACTAGTCTAAATTTGTAATACTAGTTCAAAATTCAGACCACTTATATTAACTTTGTTTACTTGCATTGGTTGTCTAATAATAGTTATTTTAAATAGCTTTTTTCATGGGAGAAACGTCGTCAATCAAAAATGGTTTTAGAATTCTGTTAATTTTATCATGCTCAGAGAACATGTTGATAATTTAGTAAATTGGCCTACCACATCACATGATTATAACCTGAACTATACATTGACTGACTATCACATCATCATCTAGCGGATCAACTTCTAATGGCAGTAAAAGACATACATAAACAAAAAAAAGTCTCATATGTTGGTTACACTAGCTATATATCCGAGACCATTCATATTCATGTCAAGAAGTAATTACCTTACTCCAGAAACTATAGACCGGTATGATTTGATCTTTTTAAATCAACCACTATCACGCTAATGTTATCACGGCTATTCCGTCCCAGAGCAAGCCGAGTCAGTAGTGCTGCTGCTGATGCACTTCGTGAAGAAAACATTGCTCCTTCGCCAACACCTTCTACCCAAGGACAGAAACTATGGTCTTCTTCTCGAAGACACTCTCTGGCCACCGCACACGCCACTTCACTTGATAAAACATCCCACAAGCCGTCGCTGGCAAGGATCAGGCACTCATCCTCTGCTTCCCTTTTTCTGAAGGTTATCTCAGGCTCGGATGTGACATATGGTTTTAGATAATTGTCTCCTGTTTGCAATAACAAATAAATATTTAACACTATAGAGATCTATGTACCAAGCACAGTAAAGAAACAACGTCAAGCATTTCTTTAAAGAAGCAATGGAAAAGCAGCTTCTCATGTAAATCTGGTGATTCTGCATTCAGCAACTTGTATGTCTGGGACAATGGTGGAGCCAGAATTTTTACAAAGAGAACTTAAAATATAAAAAGTGAAAATATGATGAAGCCGAGGGGGTTCGACATTAAGAAAATAGTTTTGACCTTGTATATGCAGTATTCGAATGATGAACCCCGTTGCATCCCCTAATTGCGCCTCTGACAGACTAAGCTAAAAGTTAATAAAAGGAAATAATAGTTTGTGCAATACCATCTCTGGCTTTTCCTTTTTCTTTTAAGGAGCTATGTATTTCCCTTTTAAATCTAAAACTTCCCAATTATAATATCCACTACTAGATGCAGGTTTTATGCAAATTCCTGTAACTACTCTCGCATGGGAGAAAACTACACCTCTGTATCAGGTTTTATGCAAATTCTGTTCTGTTGTGAACAATTAACAAATGATAGCAAAGAAAAAGAGAAAGGATGCATCATTGATATATTTAGAGTTTGAAAAAAAAAATTGCATGCACCAGATTATCCAACACTTAAGTGGCTTCTGAAAAATTAAGAATTTTCGTTTGCATAAAATTATGGTTACTAATAGTGAGCATACTTCTTTGCAGGAAATTAAGTCAATGAGCATAGCAGGAAATAAGAACTGTTTTAAGCAAATGAAACATCAATAACAATACAATTTGCACCGAAGCTGGTCTTTTAGTCGTTGAAGACGACTTTTGTTTCATTTACCACTTCCCCTGGTATTATTGGTACAGTTTACATATCACAGCATCCAAACATGGTTGATCAAGGAAAGTAGACTACAGACTTATGTTGGTAGCGGTACCACACTCCTCTAGTTAAACTGTTCTGTCACAGATAAAGCTTTGACAAGTATCAAGGAAAGTGCTATAAATCTGTATGGGGTCAAATTTGATCGTCAGCATCCCTACGCCAGAGGGTACGCCCAGTGAGTGTACGCCGACTAACGTAGCGGGTACGACTCGGACGCGGGGACAAAAGCGACATCGTTTAGGACTCAGTGTCTTCACTAGGGAGACGTTACCTGTCTTTGTAACTTTTTGATTCTTTCGAGGTAGGTCTCTTATTATATAAAGGAGACCTTCACATTGTAAAAGAGGGATTCTGATCTAATACAACTCTCTCATTTTCTGTCTTTCTCTCTCTATCTCTACCTCAAACGAACATATCTTGATAAGTTCATATTATCACTTTGCAATACCAGATCTACAACAATAATATCATCTTTGCATCTCTAGGTATATTATATCTGATTACAATTTACCCCTTTCTTACTTTTGATTGTTTTCTAGCTTACAAAGTATATTGCTAACTTTTGAGCCAAACAAAATCCATTTATGGAAACATATTCCTCTTCCTGAATCATCATTAAATAGCTCCCAGTTTGACCTTGTCTAACCTTACCAGGAAGCTGCTCATCAACTTTGATGCATAAATAACAACTCCAAACCAAACACTTACCTAAGTTTTTTTCTACTTTTGACGTCTTTGCTGCATTAAATGAACCGACGTATACAATATTATTCTGTCACACTCATGCACATCTCTAAGTGATCTCTTTTGCATACCTTAGAAAAGATACAAATCCTCAGGTGTATGATGGTTACACCACCAAATTCATTTAATCTCTACACCCTCTTCTCTCTATGTTGACTTGAGATGAACTTAAATGTAGAATTATGGCCAGTGAGACCCAAACCCAAACTTATTTGGGACTGATGCACAGTTGCTGTCGTTTAATCCTATTCTCTCTACAACTAATCCACTTCTTCCCAATTAAGTAGGATGAGTTTGCCACTTGTATCTGCCATGATAATATCTTTGCCCCACTGAGTGCTACCATTAAATGATAATCAATCTTCTTTATCTCTAATCTTTTCTTCATGCATGACACAAGATGTGTGCCCTTAATTTAATTGAGGTTAAAAATCAGCTAAGGCTTTTCTCATAGCTAAACTGCTCCACAACAAAAGGTTGCAGTTGTCCCTTACAGGAGTAAATATTGTTGCTTGAAGAAGGAATAGTATCTATGATGCTAAAGGCAATCTGGATTCTTAACTCTTGAAACTAAAGCATGCTGCTAAGAAAGAAAAAACGAATAAGCAATAGTTTCTATGCTAGTTTTTTCGACCGAAGCAGTAATCTGGCAAGACAAGATTAAGCACACAAGTAATATTTCCATATACAACTGCAATTATGTATTGCATAGAGAAACATGTTTTGCAAAAGGAAAAATAAAGTACCTATTGCCCTAGACAGGGCGAGAATTCCTTCAACTCGTGCTCCATCTGTAAAAACAACTTGGCCTCCACACGCCTCTATTCTGGCACGTTCTTCTTGTCTGTCTGGCTGCATTAGAGTCAAGTTACTTTTAATGAGGACAAATCATTTTCTTCGAGTAGTGAACTACTACATGGTACCGTCAGATGTTCTCCACGGAGTTAAAAATAAATGGAGACTCCAATACTTCAGCTTGGAACTTCCAAGGGAGAGAAGGCATGCAGACAGTAAATCATGCATGAAGCAACACATGCTCAACCATCAACTCAATAATACGCCAGAATCACACTTACAGATCTCGTAGTACATGCTCTTCTTAGGTGCACCATTAACTATTTATTGTGCTTTGTGAATAAAAGGACCAAAAAGTGTGTATATTTAATTAAGGGTACTTCAAAGGAACAAGGCATGTTATACGTTTCATTTTATATTTTAAAACAAGGCATGTTATACGTGTAATTGAACATATGCAGTACAAATGAACTGCATTAATATTTTATATTGACTATGCATTAGCTTGATTTATGAGTACTTACGAGGACCAACACGTATGCTTTTAAGAATTCAATGTAATTTGCATTAATATAATGTTAAGGAAACAAATACTTAATAAATTGGTAAATAGTCTAGTGCCTGCAGTCCTGCCATGCGAGTGAGACATACCTTATGATCATAAGAAAGAGGAATGGTACTTCCACCGTGGCTAAGGACGGCGCGTGAGTCACCACAGTTGGCGACAATGATAGTTTCGTCTGTCAAAACTGCAACCACGGCGGTGGAGCCCGTCAGGCCCAAGGTGTCGGGTGGGCATCCGCATTGGTAGCCTACACTTCCACACTCGGGACATGTGCATGAAGCCATCTCATCCATTCTCAGGAAGCAGCTTCTCAGCACTCTTTTCCATGCCTCCTCCGTCCTCTGCCCTTCTGATGGTCTTCGTCTTTCACCACGTGACCTACTGCTACCACTCATGTCTGCGTTGTTTCTCACGCGCATGAGCTCTTCTTCTAGTATGATGTGCATCCTCTCGCTACATAGTGAAGCTACCTGCATTGGCATAATATATGATACTAGTAAGCTTCATATGGTAAGGTACTCTAAAAAGTACAATCTTCAGTCTATTTCGTTAAGTATGATATTTATTCCCTATTTTTTCAACTTTTTTTAATTTGTTACTAACGCAATTATTAATACAAGTATTATTCAAACAAAGAATATGTGAGAGGTCTAACTGGGTCACAACCACAACCATCGGTGGAGCTAGCTAGGGGGCGGAAGGTTCATCCAAGCCCTCTTACTTCAAATATTATAACTAGTATTAAATTCCCTCGACTTCATCGTCATATTTACTTTTTAAACTTTTGAATCCCCTAAAATCCTGCCTTCATCACTAGTCACATCCATAACAGGTAGGAGTAGTAGATATGTCACTTCTAGTTTAGAGCATCTCCGACGCTCCCCATTTCTCCAAAATGGGGTCATTTTTTGCCAAAATGTCGCTCCAATGCTCCCCATTCTTGGGTGCAAAATGGGGATGAATACTCTTGCTCCAAATTTGGAGCGAGACTATTCATCTCCTCCACTACAATTCATCCTTACTTTATTATTTAACTCTTTTAATTTATCTCTTTATATATACCTGATTATGTTTATCTAATATCTTTATAATATTAATATACATCTTAACTTTGGCGAATAATTTTGATAAATTAATTTTCATGCATTTATTATTTTATATAAAATTGTAAGTTAAATTTATTTTAAGTTATAATTGTACAAAAAATATATAATCCTCTCAAAAAATATAAAATATTAGATGTTGCTAAAATTGGAAGGTGCGAATATAAAATATTTGATGTATTTAATTATCTTATATCTCAATGATTTCACTTTTATTTGAATTATCCGGTAATATATATAATCTATAAAATTACAAATTATATTATTTAAAAATTTATGGTATAAAGTAATTTTATATTAAATAATATGTGATGAATAGGTAAAAAAGAAAAAAATAGAATTTCTTTAATATAAATAAAAAATAAAATTTAAATAAAAGATATTAATAATATAATATTGTAGGGGGAAGAATATAAAATGGAATATTTTTTTTGGGGTAAAAAATGGAGTAATTGTTGGAGTAATTTTACTCAATTTTGGAGGAAGAAAAATGAGGCACGGGTCGGAGATGGCCTTATCAATATCCAAACTTCATAGTTTCAAATTTGTTCCATAATTTAAAAATAATATTTTTACTACTCCCTCTGTCTGAATTTATGGGGCGGTTATGAATTTCGAGAATCAACCGTGAGTTTGGTAATAAAATATTTAAACTTTTTTGAATTTTTTTATATATTTAAAAACTACATAAAAAAGATTACAGGTCACAATAATTAATAATTCAAAATATTTAAAGAGTAGATTGTAATTAAAGAAAAAACCTTCGAAATATAAACGCACGGACTCGGAGGCAGTAGTATAGTTATTTAAAAATGGTGAATCTAACTTTATGAAGTGGTAAACGCATGTAAAATTAATGGTCAAACAAAGAGAGAGATGGAGAAAAACCGTAGAGTTTACATGACGTCCACCATGTCCATCGTAAATAGCAAAGAAATCAACTGGTCGGCGGCTATTGATCTCCGGCGAACAAAGATTTGGTCGAATAGAAACTGCATCTTCCATTACTCGCTGCCTTCCTGATACAGAAATCGCCCCAACCATCGGCCCTGCACCTGTTGCTGTCTGACTTGCCGCGGCCGAAGACACCATCTCCACTAAACCGACTCCCACGCGCACTCCCTTTCCTTGGCCCAAAGCTTTTGATGGGGAATAACCACCAGAGGCTAGTAGTTTCGTCTGCAGAAGCCTTCTCATTCGAATTCTACGGCGGCGGTGCTTCGGGCATTTCTCGCTATCTTCCTCGCTGAACATTCCAGTTGTGTAACCTTTACTGACGTTAATTGGCATTTATAAGAAAAGCCAAATACTAGTAGCTACTTGTAGTTGTGTACCTTCAAGTCGTTAAGTACAACGAATGACCGAAACGTACGATACATGTGTGTGGGTGTATACGTGTACGTATATATGTTTGCATAAGGTGACAAACAAAAGTGACGGGCCGAAGAGGCGTGTTTGAGAAAGTTGGCTGGGTAGTGCAGTAACCGAAAGGACTAAGGGGTGGTTTGGTAGGATGTATTAGAGAAAATAATGCATGTATTAAATTTTGATATTATTAATTTCTTAGTTGCTGTACTTTTTAACGTATGTATTATCAATAGAAATATTAGTTATATAACATATTTGATTCTATGTATAACTAATATATTATACATAACAAATTATGATATTAATAATACTAAGGTTATTAATGCATGCATTAGCATGGCTAAAAATAAAATTATCTTAAAAATCCCTTAAAGTTTAGGATATGGAGGGTATTTTTGTAAACAATTAATTTTCTTAAATATTATATAATACATTTTAACTTTTGATAAACTAACCTATACATTACTAATCCTTATATTACTAATACACCTTATTCAATACCATTCTTATATTACCCTACCAAACGACTCCTGCGGATGTGGTGCTATTTGTGCAGTGTGTGTGGAAACAAGCTGTGTACGCAGCAACATCTCGAGAGAGATGCCCGAGGTAACCACTTTGAGCTACTGAATTGACACGTCTCGAAGATGACACTTTATTTTTTCAACTAGTTTTCTCCACCTAGTCAAATCTCGTCGATATCGAAAGTTGCTTGACACTTGTCGAAAATCACCTGACAAGTGGTCTGCAACAGACAGATGACAACATTAAAAAGTCTTGAGTCAAGAGGTGGCACTCCTTAGAACTAGCTTTGCATTTTATTTCTATTACGTACTTTGCTCAGTAGTCTTCTAATTCTGGAACTCAGGCAGAGATACAATATAATGTATATCCTCCACGATCCACGTGGGAAGAGAAGACTGTTTTCTTATGTGTAATGTGAAGAGCGCGCGAGAAAACCCTCACGTTCTGCGCCTACTACGTAGACATAGTGAGACAAGCAGGAGACAAGTTTTTGAGTTGTGGGTTCCGTGGACTCTGGGAACTGAAAGAAGCTCATCCAACAGTTCATAAAGGAGTTTAATATGCCACAAAATTAATAGTATGAGACATATTATTCGACAAATTCTTCTGGTGGTAAATTGGGAGCAGAAACAAAAGATTTCAATAGGAAAAACTAAATAGGTAGAAAGAGATCAGATAAGTCTGTTGTTTTATACTTCAATACCACATAAGAGGGGTAATTTGTGTGGTGTTTAATTTTTTCGCGTGCACATATTATAGAAGGACCTGGTTCTTCTATATGTTCCTTATACTACTATTGCGGAATAATAAATGCAGAAAGTAAAGAACACAAAGATTTTTACGTGGAAAACATCCGGCTCAAAAGGTAAAAAACAACGACCTACTATCCAGTAGGATTTTCTCCAAACACTCCACTACAACTCTGAGCCAACAACAAAGTTTACAAACTCTTGCAAATCTAAGTATTAACTCTAACCCTTATAGCAACACGTCACAGACTATTGCGACTATTTTAAGTTAACTCTAACTTGAATGATACAACTCATGTACCTAGTACAATTTGCTTCTAAGAAAGCTGAAATGTACAACTCAAACCGCATACTACACTTTAACAAGAAATAAAGAAAGATACATAAAACTCTTTATGGAGCCGGTTCTTCAATCTGGTTCGTGTAGCTTTAGGATCGCACTCTTAAATCGCACAGAAATTGCTCACAAAATGCCTTGCTATTTTGCTCTCAGCTCGTGCTTAACTTCATTGTGTATGTATCGCCTGTAAAAGAGAATACAACCGATATATATAGAGTTAGTAAATAAAGATTAACTAGAGTTCTAATGCTTTAATCTTCCTTGGTGGAAGAGTTCTAGTCAACTTCAACTTCAACTTCTCCCCTTATCTTGGATAGAGTTCTCTTCAAGTAAGGAGTCCTACTCCTTATCAAATATGCAACCTTTTCGTGCAGGGAATATCAGATATAACCACATATACTTATCTCTTTCACGTGCAAGCCTTTTGCTTAATTCTGTCCGTCACCTATGTACACTGTCCATGGACCTGGTTAATGCATGCGTTCCTTTGTCAATCATCAAAATAAACTTACTCAGGCCAACAAATTCTCCATTTTTAATGATGACAAACTTTGTGCTTTTAATAGCATGAAACAAAATTAAATGTTTCAGTTCCTAATCAGCTTATAGGAATTAAATGTCTCCGGTGAGCTGAATTGAATTGTTTTAATGTCTCTGTTTCAGTTCTAGAGTTTCTCTTAAGAGTTTGTATAAGTTTCCAGTACCTCTGGATCTACTTCTAGCGGTTAATGTATTTGATATTGATAGCTTTTCATATATAGCCCTTTTGATATCAAATTTTCTTTTTCTAAGAGCTTATATAAATAGTTAAATTAACTAATTAAGTGTGATCACCCTTTTTGCTATTAGCTTTACATTATGAGATTGTCAAAGTAATCATGTGTAATTTTCCTTAATAACAGGGACAAGGTTCTTAAACGTGACACAAGCGGCATTGACCAAGGAGGAGATTGAAGACACTTAATATTCTACTTTTTTCTTTTTTTGTCGTATGAATATGCGTACAATGATAATGAACAATAAAGTACTGTGTAGTATATATTTAACTAACTATTTACTCGTGAAAGTATTTATAATATTTGACTTTGAGATATGTTTTTATTGGTTGTTGAATAATTTTGGATGCTTTATATATATATACATAACCTTGTCACAAAAGCAATTAGTATTATGGCGATTAAGGTTGCCACTAAATTTCAAGATATTGTAGCGACGAGAGTTGCCACTAATACTATAGAAGTTTTAGTGGCGGCTGTTGTCGCTACTAATTGTAATCCTTCAGTGGCGACCTACCTCACATTTGTTGTTGGGAAACTCTTTTTTGTCGCATATTTATTCAGTATTTGTAGCGACTCTAGTCGCAACAAATGTGTCTTCGGGTCGCCACAAAAAACATTCAGTAACGAGTTTACTTGCAGCAATCCTAAGGTCGCTCCTATATGTCATTAGCGGCAACTTTATGGGCTTTTGTAGCGACCCGAACTGGATCACTGGTTGATCTAAACTAGGATAGGAGGCTTAAGGCTGGGAAGGACCAGGTGTTTAGTTTTTGGCTTGGAGTAATTTTAGCACATCCTGAAGAATGCCATCATTTTTCTCCTTTTCTTTTGCCAGCTCAATTCTGAGAGCATCCCTCTCAGTCTCCACCTCTACCAACCTCTTCTTCAGCCTATCAATTTTAGCATCCTTAGCCCCACTTTCTTGCACCAAAGCTCGCACCTTGCTGATCACTGGTACCTTGTTTGTATGAACCAGGTTCTTTGGGAGTGGTTTGAACTTCATAGTCATAAGCCGTTAGAGTGTTTGCCCCAAAATGATCCTTTCTTGTACCAACCTCCCACTTCTTCATGGTTACCTTGAATGTGCAAGTACCCCTACAAGAAATCAGACCTTTTGTGGCGCCCTTTGTCGCTACAAAAGCACAAAATATCGCCAGTAAACCTTTTTAGTAGCGACCTTAAGGGTGCTGCAAGTAACTACGTTACTGAATGTTTATTGTGACGACTACTTGTGGTCGCCACAAAAACAACCCATTTGTGGCGACTATACTCGCCGCTAAAGGCTGGCATGTACGTCACAAAAAAGGTTCCACAATATAAATTTAAAGTGAGTCGCCGGTGAAGAACGCCTTGCACTAGCGATTATAGTCGCCACTAAACCCTTATATCTTCAGTGGTAACTCTTGTCGCCACAATATCCTAAGGTTTAGTGGCAACCTTGGTTGCCACAATTACTAATCGTTTTTGTGAGTACGTTTGGCCGCCACTAATACATGTTTTTTCAATAATATTTTCCAAAATTCTATCGTTTCAGTGGCGCCCTAATTTATAAAATTAATATACATGTATTTTTCTACCATTTGACAATCAATATTAAAAGCATCTAATAGTATTCAACAAATACCAAAAAAATTCTCAAATAGAATTTCATAGATACTTCCATTACCAAAATGTCAATTAATTTGTACTACACAATAATTCATTATTCATTGTCAATGTATCCTTATACATATGACAAAAAAATATAAACTAAGATTTAGGGCCTTCGAACTACTCCATTGTCGGCAACATTTGTGATTGATTAAGAACCTCATCCTTGTTATTAAGGAAAAGAATAAGAGATCACTTTGACAATTCTCATAATTTGATTCTAATAGAAAAATGGTAGCCACAATAGATTGGAGTAAAAAGCAAAATTGTACAAATAAGTTTTCCAAGCGAACTAAGCTCAGAAATTTGAAACTATCAAACTGCCCAAGTGCTTCAAAGTGGAGCATCTAGACAACCAAACTCAAATACCACAAGCATGAGAGTTTAAGGAAAACTCAATCCAGTTTCTTGTATAAAAGTTTCAAAAGTTAATCAACTTATTTAATTATGCAACAAAGGTTGTAAACTACTAAATATGATCATAAAAAAAGTGCTAATCAGAATCTACAACACAAATAGAAAGAATGAACTTTATAACTGGTTCGAAACAGAGCCAAGACTTTCCACCAAAATTGAGAAAAAAAAGAGAAATAAACAAATAAATGACGGGGCCCATACTATCTGGAAGTTGATTTTAAGATTGAACAATAAACTTTATTCTGGAAAATCTTAGCTCAATTCAGCAAAAACCCAAATAATGCATGAAAAGCCAAACACAAATAAATCAGCTGGTACTATAATTATCAGTTGGTATAACACGCACCTCTTTTTAGCTTTTGTCAAAGTAAATAAACACAACTGATCCCAACTCTATCAAAATCAAAAAGAGTGAAAATAAAAAAGAAAACACATAAGTGATAGTGCTAGTAATACTGACATAAAATCGGAATGAGGGACGAATACCCCCAAGAGCAGGTAGTAACAGAAGGGAAGGAGGAAAAGGTTGGGCAGGTGTTTGCCAATGTAGGCAGAACTGGTGAATTCCATCAGAAGTAGGTGCACAATCTGCTGCACATTGTAATACGAATGCTAATGATGTTTTGATGGTTGAGGATCAGTTAATAAGTGCCAACATTGAGAAGGATTCAAAAAATAAGAAAGGGCAGCTTGTGGTTATTGAGGATGAGCGCAAAGTATCCTGGAACTTTATTGCACCTGCTATTGTTAATCTTACTGCAAATTGGAGCTAAAATTCTGGAAAGCATGAATCCTTTGCAAGTTCTTCTTGGGTTTTTGCCTAATCCAATGGAAGGACTATTTCTTCAAGAGGTGAAGGAAAACAATGACATGGTAGGGGTTGGTTTGAATGCATCCCAACATGATATCCCCTCCAATGATTTGTTTGATCGATCTGGCAACATGTTACAATTCTCAAACAACCAACAAACTTTATCCATGATTTCGTCGGCAACAAAACAACCAAAAGGAGGGGCTGACCACACAAGAGAACAACATGAAGACACGATGAGTGAAGACAAGTTAAGTGGTGAACCTGTCCAGAATTTAAACAAGCTATAGGAGGCAGTTAGCTCTAAGCACAAGACATAGGTTGACCAAGTAGAAGAGTATGATGAAGGTGAAGAAAATTATGTCGATGATTCCCAGGAGATAAACACTCAAGAAACTGGTTCGTCAACACGACAAGGTGGTATAGCAAAGGAAGGGGCAGTAGCTGTGGTTGAGCAGGTTGTGAGTTCATCTCCTAGTGTGCAAAGCAAGACAAAGCTAAGTCCTAATGCTGCTGTTTTTGTTCCTACTGGACAGCAACTATCACGTATGGTTTCTAAACTTAATTTGATCCAAAAATCCACTGGACAGGTAGCTATTAGCCTATTACAAGTGGAGTGGCTGCACAATATAACTTGACGCCTACAAACATCCTCCAAGCTATTGTAACTCATGACATGGATAATTTAAAAGCTCTTGATAATCCGAGGAATGAGCAAGGTGCACTAGTTCCCGGATAGCAAGATAATAACACTATTTCCAACTACACATTAGATCCCACTATTTTAGTTTACAAATAACTAGGAATTGCACGATTAAACATGGAGCACTATAATATTCTTTTGGGGTATAGCAGGAAAAGTTAACACATTCCATTGCAATGTTAAGCAAAAGCTAGACAATTGAAGAATTAGCCAACAAATAGTTTGGATTACCTAGCAACAGTAAAGGTCCATTGGGAGATAGGCTAATCTTCAGTATTTCTATTTTCTAAAAACATAACCTCGACACCTCCAACACCATATTTATCCTTCATGGCAAGAACAAAATTACCAATTTGATATATTCTCTCAATCAATTCGTCCTCTTTCCGCCAATACAAGTACCCCCAATGCCTTTCTCTACTAACAAAACAAACTGCAACAACAAAATAACAATAACCCACAAATAAAAAACAAATAAATATCCAAAAACTATGAAAGTTCGTACTTCTGCTACCAAGAAAAGAACCCAACTTTTATAAATAACACAAAATTGTAACTCGATTTTGCTAGAGAAAGAGATAGCGAGAGACTAGATGCTGTCAAGACCGCAAATCAAAAAATAGTTTACTACTCAATTTTTTCGGAGGCCGAGAGAAGTTCAGTGTCAGACTGAAAACCCGGAACACCCGACTCCTCACCACGGACTATTACTGTATGAATTTCTTTTCATTTCTATAGATTTTCAACTGGGTCAGAGAAATTATAGATGAAATCTGTAAAATCATTGAAATTATCATTCTCGCTAACTGTATATACCACCGAAAAGGGATTTGAGCTTGAGATTGGAGCACGTACCTGATGGAGTCAAGATTTCTGATTAGGGCTTTTGTTTTGCTATCAGATGGGTCACAATTTGTGCTTTGAGCAGTTAAAATCGAGATATTTGAGCAGAGAGGAAATTGAGTGGGAAAATTTTCTATTGAGAGACGGGTAAGGAGAAGAAGACCTACATCAGTCCGTGCTTCTTTTTCATTTAATAAGAGTGGTTTTTCTTATGAAAACATTTAGCAGTGTTAGGGGCGACTGCGTCGCCACAAAATACCTTCAGTGGTGACTTTATAAAAGTCACTACAAAACTCTCAGCCAAAATTTTGGGTCTTAGCGGGAAAGAAAAATTCAGTGTTTAGCTAAACGTATTAGGAGCGACCTTTGAAAAGTCACCACTAAATTCTTACCTTCTGTAGCGATAATTATAGTCGCTCCAAACAGTCTAGCTTTTGTTGCAATAAATCAAGTCGCCGCTAAATATTGCCACAATAAGTCTGATTTCTTGTAGTGTACAGCCGTGAGAATAAAGCCATAGGCTATCGCATGAGTATTGGTTCCATTTATATCCCTATCAAGAAGCTGGATTATAAACTCAGGCCAATTAATCTGCCTCCCACTTTCCAAACATTTCATGAGGATCATGTCCATGAATGTGGCAATGTGCCTCCTTTCCTGCCTTGGCAGCACACATTTGTTCAATAATTCGAACAACACTTTGTGGGGTGGCTTGATGACGTCCAAATCCAATACTAAAAAGTAAATGGATACGGTCACATGCAATATAATTTACCCAACTATGAGTCAGGGTCGAATCCCACAGAGAACAATATGTAGGCGATTATGAATGTAAGAGAATTATCACTTGTTATGCAATGCCAAACACTTACAATTGATTTGAGAAAATATTTATATCTAATAGAGAAAATATAAAATAACCTAGAAATCAAGTAAAATGATCAATGGCTACAAGTATGGATGCACGGGGAATTACACTCAAGTAATGATCCATTGTATTTCACGATTTTACAAATATGAGTGAGTTTATGTTAATTAGCCTCGGGTGATAATTCTATATTATCTTCTTCTAAAGACTAAAAGGGCTTCCTAATTCAATTATCCCTAAAACAATTAGGAGAATAAGCACACCCGATTATGACTACAAGTAGTTCAATCCTATCCCTAGGTGGAATCTATAAAATGAGGGTTAAAGCCTCAAGTTCTTGTTAATTAATCTTTCCCAACCCCAAATAATCTTTCCCAAAATTAATTCGAAGTTAATGGGCGAGTCCTAGGGTTAGCTTATCCCTTTGCAAACATTAAAGAATAAGAATAATTAAAGACACAACAACTCACTTCATAGAAGATAAAAATCATTCAATACATAAGCACAACAAGATATTTAATCCACACTTTAAACATGAATATTTCCATAAACAAGATTCAAGGTTGGAATAAATACTACACACTTATATATACAATACAAAGCAAGAAAATGAAGAAATGAGCTTAAATGAGTAAGAAATTCTCAATCAAAAGCTTCAAATCTTCAAGATCCAAGTGTGTGTGCAAGAACCCTAGCTCCAAAACTTGTGTTCTTCTCTCAAAATAGGTTCAAAGACTGCTCAAAGATGTCCAAAGATATGCCAAAGATGTTTTACAAATGAGCTAGGTCGTGTATTAAATGATTTTGGGGTCAAAAACGTAAAATGCCAAAACTACCCAGATTTCTGCCCAGTTTTTGTGAATTGCGATCGCGTAACCAAGCCTGTGTTCGCGTAGAGTACTGATGCAAAGCATAGCGATCGCAAATCGGATCACGCATTCGCGTAAAACACCTGAGAACCACTTACCAGGTTCTTCTTCGCGTTCGCAGAATTGGCCCTGCGTTCGCGATACATAATTTCCTGGACCACTGCGATCACATCTGAAACTTCGTGATCGCGAAGAGCATATTCTGGCAGCAGTATATTTTCTCAATTTAACCCATTTTGACTTGTTTTCTTCCGTATCTTCTCTAAATTACTTGATACCTAAAATATGCCAATAAAACTCAGAAAATGCCTTAGTTTCTCAATAAAATTATACAAAAAGCTTAAGTATGAAGAGGAGATAAGTTGGTAAAATACCAACTTGTCAAACCCCAAACTTAAACAATTGCTTGTCCTCAAGCAATTCAAAAACTAAGAACATCCTTCAAAAAAATCATCAATTAAGCTCAATGGCATACCAAACATCATTTCAAGTCAAAAAGGTTCGACTTTAGCACAATCTAGTGACTTTGGTTGGTACCAACAATTAATCTAAAGCATATGAATCACCAACTTCTTACATACTTCATTTCAATTCAAGTGCTCAAATACCACATTAATCAAAGTAGCAACCAAGTCATGACACTAGAGCTTCAAAATTTGCCTTATTATCACAAACAATTTTCTTTTGTTCATTCCTCTCAATTGGAGACCGGATTAAGTTCACAACTCAAAATTTTCATGTGCTCTCACACTTAAGAGAGAATCCCAACTTATAAATTATAATTTAAACACACATGGGATAACAAATAGTAAGAATTAACTCTCACTCTCACATAGATGTTCAAATACACAAAAGTAGTGTCATAGGCTTGCCCTTCATGTATTTCTCCACTAATGTAGACACACTTGATTCAAAATTAAGTAGGACTTAAAGATTCTAATGTAGGCTTTTGGTTAAGGTAGGGCACAATTTGGATAAGAGTGACTCAAACCTCCGTAAGCACTACACTTTGCTACAATGAAAGCATACTTCCTTCAAAAATATTTTCCATCATTTCTTCACTTTTCATTCCACACCTAATCTTCCCTTTATTCACAACTTCTTATTATTTTTTCTTCCTTCCGTTTGTTTTTTTTTATTTTTTTTTCAAATCAAGGAAGGTTCCACTTTTTATTTTATTTTATTTTTATTTTATTATTATTATTTTTAATTTTATTAATACCTTTCACCTTTTAAGCAACTTCCACATCACAACTTTTCCAACCTTCACCCCCAAACTTACGCTTTTAGCCTATGTTTACACTTTTAAAGTACTAAGGGAGGTAGGGTACAAAAAGCTAGTCAATAAAGAACTAAAGCTTGTAAGATGATTGCCAAAGAAAAAGTTTAAAGGCTCAATAGGGGTTGACTAGGGAAAATATGCAAGGGTAGAAAATATAAGGCACAATAACGGTCCAAGAAAGGCCTAACATCATTTTTTAAACCAAGTTAGTCTAGGAGTTCGCCTTGAAGTACATTTCGGGCAAGTTCTAGACTACAAATAATGCAAAAGAACTCATAACAAATCTCACCACACATGGCACATGCAAACTCGAGTGACATATAAATCAAACTGCAATTAAAACCAATGAACCCCACCACAAGAAATTAGGTTTTTTGTGGCGACCTTCTGTAGCGACCACTTCAGTTGCCACTATTGGTATGGTTCTAGCGGCGACTGAAAAATGTCGCCACAAATAGTGATAGCTTTAGCAGCGACAACTGTAGCCGTTACAGAAAGCAAAGTTTTAGTGGCGACTTTATTAAAGTTGCTTCTAATTTACATTAATTTTTTAATTCCTCCTAAAATAAATTTTTTATTTGTTGCGGCCAATCAACAGTTGCCACAAAAGGTTTATTGGGGCGATTGAGTCGCCTCTAGTTCTTTCATCGTAAAATTAGAAAACCAGCCTTTCTTTATTTCTCTCATTTACCCAAGTCGTTCTTCTCTTTCTGCCAATACCCTAGAATTGTGATGGCTATTTAAAACCCTCCATTTTCCCAAATCCCTTCAGCCCATTCGCTTGAAATTCTTATTGGTTGTCGTGAGTGCCATTCAGAGCCCACATTCTCTCAATATAGCTCAAATCGTGGCTGTTGAAGACGATTGCGAGTTGAGAGATGGAATAGATGATGGAAGTAGTCTATTTGTCTTCGGAGAGGAACTTACATATCTTCAGTGCGCTTAGAACTTAGGTATTTCCCTCATTTCCTCTGTGGTTTGCAAATTGAAGATTTTCTCTTTGGTATTATTACTTTCTAGTTTATTTGTCAACGTTCTTCCTTATTTAAGCCTGTATTGATTCAGATTTTTAGAGTGTGTTAAGAAACTTTTGTTGCTGAAACTTGATGTTTAATATAGTATATTTTGTTTGGATTTTCTTTTCAAATTTGGTAAAATTGTATTATTGAACAGAGAAGTTGGATTTCTTTTAAGGTTCTTGGAAACTTTTTCTCTTGAATTTTAGGTTTAATGTTAATTGTAATTTTTTGATTTTGATGAACACATAGAATTTGATATGAAATTATAGAATCGATAGGATGATGACATGTAGCGACCCGACCGGTCGTTTTGAGCCCTAGCGCGCCGTTCAGCAGTTCGAGGGCATGAGCAGCTTCAATTCAGGCATTATGACTTGTACGCGTGGTCGGAATTAAATTTCGGGATGTTCGGAGTTGACTTGGAGAGGAAATCCTCATTTCAGAAGCTTTAAGTTGAGAGGATTGACTAGGATTGGATTTCAGAGTAAACGACATCGGAGTCGGGATCTGAAGGTTCCAGCAGGTTTGTATGATGATTTCGGACTTAGGCGCACCCGGGAGCGTTTTGGCGCCTATTGTGGAAGTTAGCATTTTCGAGGAAATTTCATAAGTTTGGGTTGAAGTGCATTTCAGTGTTATTGATGTCCGTTTGGGATTCCGAGTCTAGGAGTAGCTCCGTATGGTGATTCTGGAGTTGGGAGCGCGATCGGAAGTGAATTCGGATGCCTGTGGGTCATTTTGGGGTCATTTGGCTAAAGATAGAAATTTGAAGGTTTTTGAGAAGTTTGACCGGAGGTGGACTTTTTGATATCGGGGTCGGAATCCGATTCCGAATAGAGTAGGTCCGTAATGTCGAATATGACTTGTGTGCAAAATATGAAGTCAACCGAACGTCATTTGATAGGTTTAAACATCAAAAGTAGAAGTTTGAAATTCTAAAGTTCATAAAGCTTGGATTGGAGGTCGATTCGTGGTTTTAGCATTGTTTGATATGATTTGAGGCCTCGAGCAAGTCCGTAATGTGTTTTGGGACTGGTTGGTATGATTGGTTGGGGTCTTGGGGGCCTCGGGTGGATTCCTGGTGGTTAACGTATCAAATTCGGAGTTTGAAGAAAAGCTGAAGTTGCTGGTTGCTGGTGTAACCGCACCTGCGAGACTAGGGCCGCAGGTGCGGAGCCGCAGAAGCGGCCCTATGGTCGCAGACGCGGAATTTGGCGGAAGAGAGTGCGATCGTTTCGCCGCAGATGCGGGACCGCATCTGCGGAATATAGGGCGCAGAAGCGGAATGGACTGGGGAGCCCCGGACTGCAGAAGCGGCAATTGTTCTCGCACCTGCAGAACCGCAGAAGCGGTCAAGTGACCCCAGGTGCGAAAAGTGCTGGAGGCAGAGGGTGTTTTAAAAATCGGGATTTGGCCATTTTCTCTCATATTTTCTTGGTTTGGGCGATTCTTGGAGGGTTTCAAGAGGGGATTTTCATCATCAATGATAAGGTAAGCTATCCCCACCTATTTTGAGTTAAATATATTGATTATGTATGGATTTTAGCATGTAAATTGGTAGAAGTTTGGGGGATTGAGGAAAACCTAGAAAATTGATAATCTTGGAATGTGACCACGATTTTGGGTATGGAATTGAGAGTAAATTATATATTTGAGTTCGTGAGGCTATGGGTAAACTTATTGTTCGAAAATTTTGGAAATCTGGGCACGTGGGCCCGAGGGCGTTTTTGCCAACCTTTCGATCGGGATTAGAAATTGTTATAAATTGGATTGTAATCAGTAATTGAGCATATATTAATGGATTTGCATAATTATTGGCTAGTTTTGGAGCGTTGTGCATCAATTTGAATTTTCGAAAGGGCGTGGAATGCCGGTTATCGATCTTCGGAGCAAGGTGAGTCTCCTTTCTAACCTTGTAAGAGGGAATTGTCCCCATAGGTAAAATAAACGGTTATGTGCTCCTATTGTGGGGGCTACGCACGCACGAGGTGACGAGAGTCCGTGCGTAGCTACTAATATGTGTAAGTCCGGGTAGTTTAGGACCCAAAAGTATGCTATACTTGGAACATCTGTAACCTTATTGACAATTGAATTTCTTAAATCCTATCGAATTGGTAATGAATTTCTAAAAAGATTAAACTTCATTTTCTTGAATTTTTAAAAGAGAATTGGCTTTTCCTCGGATAATTGTTCCCCGATAAATTCATGATTGGCTGATTGTTGTGTTTATTTATATTTGACCGCCTCGCATGTATGATTCGCGAGCGGGGTAATAGATGCATCTATGGTTCGCGCCATTCGACCCTCTGGCAGTGCACAGCTTAAATATTGTTGGATCGGGTCGTACGCCCTCGGCATGATTTGCGCATGCTTGTATTGCTGCCTTGAACTTATTAAAGTTGTTATTGCCTTTTCCTGGCTTGAGAGTACTTGTATAAAGGACTTAAAGAAATTTGGGGATTTCCTATAAAAGAAAGAATTATTTACTTGCTTCATTCCATTGAATTACAATCATGTTTATAAAAGTCCACGATTTAATTTATTATTGATATCACATTATTGGACCACTAGTAAGTGTCGAAGTCGACCTCTCGTCTCTGCTTCTTCGAGATTAGACGGGATACTTACTGAGTACACGTATTTTTCGTACTCATGCTACACTTGCTGTGCATTTTTGTTGCACATGCACATGTACTTCTGGTGGCCTACTGGGCGTAGCAGCATGGATGACATGGGGACTAGTTGAGCTGCATTACTCGAGGCGACCGCAGCTAGTGTAGTCTCTTTCAGTATATTGTATATACTTTCTGTCCAATTTGTATTCCGGACAGATATTGTATTGTATTGTTTCTTAGAAATAGCTCATGCGACACCGGGTTCTGGGGATGGCTATGGGGTTATTTTTTGGCGGACCACTTTTTGCTGGGGGAGGAATCGTTTTTGTAGTAAAAAAAAAGCTTATGCACCTAGCTCGCTGGAAGCTAAGAGTGTTAAATGTTTCATTTCTTATTTAGTGAAATTTACTATGTGTTGTCTAACCGTATAAAGGAAGTGACTTTGGAAATATTTTAAAACGAGAATTTAATTAAGTATTTGGGTTGGCTTGCCTGACAGCGGTGTCCGGCGCCATCACGACCCTTAGTGGATTTTGGGTCGTGACAACATGGTATCAGAGCGCTAGGTTCCCGTAGGTCTCACGAGTCATGAGAAAGTCTAGTAGAGTCTCGCGAATCGGTACGGAGACGTCTGTACTTATCCTCGGGAGGCTGCAGGACTGTTAGGAGTACTTCCCTTCTTGATTTCCCATCGTGCGATTTGATCCCTGGAGGCTATGCCTTTAATTCCTTCTTATTCAATCTTATGCGACGCGAACCGCTTGTTATGAATCGAGGATTGAAGAATTGTAATGGTACTACCGATGCAGTGCGGGGTGTTTCTCCCTGCATAGTTGCCTGGGCTATTATTGTCTCTTTGTGGAAGGATATTATGTCGTTTCAGCTCAGTAGCGGTACTTCTGACTCCGAGGCTAGGCACACATTTCCAGGATGCTATGAACGATTGTTCCGCAGTATTGATATGATGGTAGGATGTTTGCTTACGCGTCGGGGCAGTCAATGATTTGAAGGGAGGTTTACTCAATGCATGATCTAGAGATTCGGCATTTTATTCCCGGCAGGGGAAAGGCAATCGGACTGAGAAGGGTCGGATGTGGGCTGGTGGGGTAATGAGACTTGGTATTTGCGAGCATGTGGAGTTTTCTTCTATGATGAGGTGTCGTTGTCCTAATTGAGCGTACTAACTTCGCCGGTATTATGATCTTCTACAATTCGCCTTAGGGGTAAGCTTTTGTGAATTAGTATTGAAGATGCGACTGTCGGATATCGCAGGGTGTGGTAGTTCAGGATTGAAACAGTGTTTCTAATGTCGATGGTTTGAGAAAGATGATCTTCCGAAGGGTGTAAAGTTAGCAGCAATTGTGGGTTCAGGTGCCACGAAGATAGATTTTATTTAAGGCAACAACTGAGCAGCAACGGACGAGGAAGGACATGTGAGGAGTGTTGGGTGCAAGTTAAAATTTCTAGAAGGCCAGGTATAAGAAGCAAAGGTCGATTAGTCGACTAAAGAGGTGAGTTTCGCCAAAGTGGGAGAGTTTGGGGTGATTTGGGAATTTTTGTAATTTGTGATTTGGGCCTAAGCATTCATTTGAAGTGTGGGCTATTGTGCGGCAGGAGAATTGATCTAACGGAAAGGAGATGCTTGAAATGAAGAAGGATACGACCTAACTTTGAATTGGAAGGATGTTGTCGCGCACTTAATTGATGTCCACGAGAGGTGAATAGACTTGTGCGGCTAGAGAGTGAGCTGGAACTCAGGGTGGGTCATTAATTTCGTGGTGATTGCGCCCGCGTAGCAGCGTTGGAAGACGTCGACACGTAGATTCCACATGCGGGATATCTCTAGTGAGCAGGTCGGCGGTCGTATGGTTGGCGAGGCTTCTGCAAAGGGTTCTATTGGCTATACAGCAAGGAGATCGATCCTGTAAACGTGGTTGATGATTCAGAGTATAACAAGAGGGTTTTAAAGAAAGATTCCGAGAATTCTGGCGGTTGATTGCGCAAGGTTATGTCAACAAGAGATAAAGGATCCCTGTGAATTCAAGAATTTGTGTTATAATGGCTTCAGGCTAAGTGGTAGAGTCCCACCTCCTATGATTAAGGATTGCCTGGTTAACTACTTGCGAGGTTTCTGATTATTAGCATATTGATGGGTTATTTCAGCTACAGGAGAGGAAAATAAGCGGTAAATTGAGCAAAGGAATTGTTAAAGGTGTGCTATGGTTGGCCTTATTGGTTCATGTTCAGACTTGGGGAAGGATTCAGGATTTATGCCTTGTATAGATGCGGGTTTCAAGCGAAGTGATTCTGTCGGGTACTTCGTCGAGAGGGTATTCACGTGCTAGGATATTTATGGAATTGATTATATTCAGGTCCAAGTCAGAGCGGGTGGCTCTCAACAACGGTCCTAGTGGATTCAAAAGGGAAAAGCGTAGTGCCTAGTGATTTCGAGCCTATACGTACCGTTAAGAATCAAGCTTGGTAGCAGCTTATGAGAAGGGGCACAGAATGTTCTATGATGTTTTGACTTGCAGTATAGCCCTCGGGAGGTATGAAATGGTTCATGGGGTTTGAGACGGCATGGTCTCGTGATTCAGGGTCACTCGGGATGAGTGCGGATGGAGCATGCTACGTGTTGGATGGAGTTATTATTATTTCTACGGCAATCAAGGATAAATTGGAAGAAGATAGATTGATTAGCCATAAGTTGAATTGGCATATTGGTGGCAGCAATCAGTTCCTTCAACGTGATCAAATTATGCAAGTGATTTGTGACGGCACGTGTGAGGTTTGTCTACTGCCGTAATTGATGTTATTCAGGAGTATTCTACTGTTATGGCCGGCTGTGTGTAGGCGGATCCCAGAAGGGCTATGGTGGCTTAGACCACTACTTAGAGATTTGTATATTCTAAGGTTATGTGAATTTACCTGTGTGTTGCTATGGTTCTCCTAAAGTGAGTTAAGTGAAAAGTTTTTATATGATGAAGTGTTCAACTATTAGTGGTTCCGGAGTTATGATGAAAATCGTGTTCTATCATATATTGACGTGTTGGGTGCAGTGAGGGGCATGGAAATTTAAGTGAGGATCAAGATTGCAGTTTGATGTTGACATGGATGTCACGAGCTCGGATGAGCAGGGAAGTAGTTTCGATGTTTAAAGTAAGCTGGTATTGTCTTCAGCGTCACCTGAGATCGGTATTTTGTGAAAAAGCTTTGCATCCTGGTTAAGGATTCTTGGTCGCTCCTTAGCGTTAGTGCGGTCAGTGTTCTGGATATACAGACCTGTTATCTATCACGGAAGGTTGTATAAGTGTGGCATGTAGTCACTTGATTGGTTAAAGAGTAAAGCCAAGTAGGAAGATTGTGGTGATATCGCTAATTTGAGAATGGATGCCTGGAGGGCACTCGATTTATTGGGTTGTGGACTGTGGAGGATTACTCCGGTTATAATGGTTGTTCTTGTGTGTTATGAGGAAACGGGGAGTAATTAGCTCCGGTTATAATGGTTGTTCTTGTGTGTTATGAGGAAATGGGGAGTAATTAGGGACCTTTGAAGGGTCATTAGCCTAGTTCAGTGCGATCAGAATCAGCTTGAGGTCTGTAAATGGATCCAAATGTGAATATGGGCTCTATATCATGCCAGATGTGTTTAGTTCAGTAATACGCTCCTTGTGGAAGGGTAGTTAGGGTGTTATTTCGTTGTTAGTTATTTCATGTAATGATATATTGCACAGTGAGAGTTGTGAGACGGCTCAGTAATTTTCTTATGTGTTGAGGTTCCGCGTAGCGATGGTGTTATGTGAGCAGAATGGCTCCTTAGTTCAGAACATATAATGCACCTCAGTTGTGCTTGAGTTTGTTAGCTTATGGCGCTATATGTCCCCTCAGGGATGGTATTATGCACTTAGCGTGCTTGTGACCGATATTCGGTATCTTGTTGTGATGAGCAATTCAGCTCGATGTGTATCTCCTTATGTGAGTTTTATGTGCGGATCGGGTTGCACGCCGCAACAGTGTGATGATAATTACAGTCCCTTATATTCTATTCTATGTGTTTTGTTTCTCCATCTTCTGATGAAAGTTCATATTAGTTGCGTGATTTAGGGTAGTCCCTTCCAGAGTTCATTTTCCTTATGTATTGCGTTCGAGTTGGTAGCCTATTGGCACGTTGTGGCATCATATGAGACTTTTGGTCATGTCAGAGGTGACTTGCTGCCTGAGCAGTTCGTACAGAGTAAGATAAGGTTACTGGATCTAGGGTCAGTGCGATCGGATTTATATGAAGTACATTAAGGAGCTAAGGCCATTATTTGGTTCAAGATAAGGTGATGGTTCCTGGCAGGAGCATAGGCCCAATGATTTGTTGGTTCGGCAATTGGTTATGAATTTCTATGCATCTCTTCCGTCTTGGTGGTATTGTAAGAGTTAGAGCAAGACCTATGTAGGTCATGAGGTGCAATGGGAGCATCAGATTCGTGGAATTTTGATTTATTCGATCAGAGAATGCCATTGTGGTCATGTGAGTAAAGCGGTGCAAGGTGTGAATTCAGCTAAGGTGTGCAGTTGTGTTTTGGTGCTGCATATAGTTATTGATACGACGAGCGTATGTTGAAACAGGCCTGTCAGAGAATTCCGGATGATGGAATTGGGCTCTAAGGCTTATTTGCTTCAGTGAAAAAGGATATCTTCAGATTGACCGAGCTAGGGTGCCCAACTGAGTTGTGGTGGTATGGGTAGGTGCACGAGGTATTAAGCGGTGATTCCAGAAAACCCCAGCACAGTTCCTAGCACGTTCGAGGAAGAATGTATGTTTAAGTGGGAGAGGATGTAACGACCTAACCGGTCGTTTTGAGCCCTAGCGCGCCGTTCAGCAGTTCGAGGCCATGGGCAGCTTCAATTCAGGAATTATGACTTGTACGCGTGGTCGGAATTAAATTTCGGGAAGTTCGGAGTTGACTTGGAGAGGAAATCCTCATTTTGGAAGCTTTAAGTTGAGAGAATTGACTAGGATTGGATTTCAGAGTAAACGACATCGGAATCGGGATCTGAAGGTTGCAGCAGGTTCGTATGATGATTTCGGACTTGGGCGTATGCCCGGATCGGGTGTTGGATGACCCGGGAGGGTTTTGGCGCCTATTGTGGAAGTTAGCATTTTGGAGGAAATTTCATAAGTTTGGGTTGAAGTGCATTTCAGTGTTATTGATGTCCGTTTGGGATTTCGAGTCTGGGAGTAGCTCCGTATGGTGATTCTGGATTTGGGAGCGCGATCGGAAGTGAATTCGGATACCCGTGGGTCATTTTGGGGTCATTTGTATAAAGATACAAATTTGAAGGTTTTTGAGAAGTTTGACCGGAGGTGAACTTTTTGATATCGGGGTCGGAATCCGATTCCGAAAGTTGGAGTAGGTCCGTAATGTCGAAATGACTTGTGTGCAAAATTTGAAGTCAATCGGACGTGATTTGATAGGTTTAAACATTGAAAGTAAGAGTTTTAAATTCTAAAGTTCAGCTTAGATTGGAGGTCGATTCGTGGTTTTAGCGTTGTTTGATATGATTTGAGGCCTCGAGCAAGTCCGTAATGTGTTTTGGGACTGGTTGGTATGATTGGTTGGGGTCCCGGGGGCCTCGGGTGGATTCCAGGTGGTTAACGGATCGAATTCGGAGTTTGAAGAAGAGGTGAAGTTGTTGGTTGCTGGTGTAACCGCACTTGCGAGACTAGGGCCGCAGGTGCGGAGCCGCAGAAGCGGCCCTATGGTCGCAGATGCGGAATTTGGCGGAAGAGAGTTGGGACCGCAGATGCGCTCGTTTTGCCGCAGATCTGCGGGACCGCATCTGCAGATGATAGGGCGCAGAAGCGAAATGGACTGGGGAGCCACGGACCGCAGAAGCGGCAATTGTTCTCGCACCTGCGGAACCGCAAAAGCGGTCAAGTGACCGTAGGTGCGAAAAGTGCTGGAGGCAGAGGGTGTTCTAAAAATCGGGATTTGGTAATTTTCTCTCATATTTTCTTGGCTTGGGCGATTCTTGGAGGGTTTCAAGAGGGATTTTCATCATCAACGATAAGGTAAGCTATCCCCACCTATCTTGAATTAAATTCATTGATTATGTATGGATTTTAGCATGTAAATTGGTAGAAGTTTGGGGGTTTGAGGAAAACCTAGAAAATTGGTATTCTTGGAATTTGACCACGATTTTGGGTATGGAATTGAGAGTAAATTATATATTTGAGTTCGTGAGGCTATGTGTAAACTTATTCTTCAAAAATTTTGGAAATCCGGGCACGTGAGCCCGAGGGCGTTTTTGCCAACCTTTCAATCGGGGTTAAGAGTTATTATAAATTGGATTGTAATGAGTAATTGAGCATGTATTAATGGATTTGCATAATTATTGGCTAGTTTTGGAGCGTTGTGCATCAATTTGGATTTTCGGAAGGGCGTGGAATGCCGGTTATGGATCTTCGGAGCGAGGTGAGTCTCCTTTCTAACCTTGTAAGAGGGAATTGTCCCCATAGGTGAAATAAACGGTTATGTGCTCCTATTTGTGGGGGCTACGTGCGCACGAGGTGACGAGAGTCCGTGCATAGCTACTAATATATGTAAGTACGGGTAGTTTAGGACCCAAAAGCATGCTATTCTTGGAACATCTGTAACCTTATTGACAATTGAATTTCTTAAATCCTATCGAATTGTTAATGAATTTCTAAAACGATTAAACTTCATTTTCTTGAACTGTTAAAAGAGAATTGGATTTTCCTCGGATAATTGTTCCCTGATAAATTCATGATTGGTTGATTGTTGTGTTTATTTATATTTGACCGCGTTGCATGTATGATTCGCGAGCGGTGTAATAGATGCATCTATGGTTCGTGCCATTCGACCCTCTGTCAGTACATAGTTTAAATATTGTTGGATCGGGCCGTACGTCCTCGGCATGATTTGCGCATGCTTGTATTGCTGCCTTGAACTTATTAAAGTTGTTATTGCCTATTCCTGGCTTGAGAATATTTGTATAAAGGACTTAAAGAAATTTGGAGATTTCCTATAAAAGAAAGAATTATTTACTTGCTTCATTCCATTGAATTGCAATCATGTTTATAAAAGTCCGCGATTTAATTTATTATTGATATCACATTATTGGACCACTAGTAAGTATCGAAGTCGACCTCTCGTCTCTACTTCTTCGAGATTAGACGGGATACTTACTGAGTACACGTTGTTTTCATACTCATGCTACACTTGCTGTGCATTTTTGTTGCAAAGGCACATGTACTTCTAGAGGCCTACTGGGCGTAGCAGCATGGATGATACGGGGACTAGGTGAGCTGCATTACTCGAGGCGACCGCAGCTAGTATAGTCTCTTTCAGTGTATTGTATTTACTTTCTGTCCAATTTGTATTCCGGACGGATGTTGTATTGTATTTTTTCTTAGAAATAGCTCATGCACTTGTGACACCGGGTTCTGAGGATGGCTATGGGGTTATTCAGAATTTTAAAAGTTGTTAAATATTTCATTTCTTATTTAGTGAGATTTACTATGTGTTGTCTAACCGTATAAAGGAAGTGACTTTGGAAATATTTTAAAACGAGAGTTTAATTAAGTATTTGGGTTGGCTTGCCTGACAGCGGTGTCCGGCGCCATCACGACCCTCAGTGAATTTTGGGTCGTGACATGACAGATCTAGTGATGGCTCTGTATGTTATTGCCCACTTAGGATAATTTATGGATGCTCAAAATATTTTGGATTTATTGCCTTTGGTATCTCAAGTCTATGTTTATTGTGGTGATTTTCATGATGGGTAGAATTCTAATTTCACCATCAATCGTACACTGCTGCTCTTATCGAAAGAGTCTTTCTGTTGATTGTATAAACGTCACAAATTTTTGTTAAGATTCATAGATGTTGTTTAATAAGATTGGTAGTTATTTACTTTCTTCTATAATCTATGATTGGGCTTCAGTTCTGCCTCTATTTATTATAGGGGTGTTCAAATTTTGGATATAGTTATTATATTACTTGATCATTTATACTAAATTTCCATAGGCTTTACAAAGTTAATACCTTTTTTGTTTCATTCTTTCATTATATTTTACTGCCTTTCCTTGGGGAGACGAGAGTATAAGTGGAGCTTCTAAGATTCACTATTGGTATTACCTTTAGGATGCCACGCAAAAGGAAATTGATTCATTGGCTACACTAGTACATTTAACATGATTCGCTGGGATGCCAATGTCTAATGAATCATTTTCAGTAAGTACTCAATGAATGAAAAACATGTTGTCAAGAATATGATATTTGTTCTTCTTTAGATTAAAGTTGGAGCAGTACTAGATATAATATCTATAATAAGATTATTATGGGCAGTAACTCCCACTATTAGAATGCCAACACTAATAAATTGCCCTTATAATCATGGAAGAGCAGTGAAAATTCGACTCGCATTATAAATACTCTTTTCAGAAATCTACAATGGTGTTCTTTTGTTTGGATGTTCCATCAAAGCTAATCTTCGTTTAGATTCATAACTCCATTCGGGTTTCGATTATGTCCATAGATATCATGGCTTTGGAAAATCTTATTCCATTATTTAAGAGATGCTATTTGTATTGAAAATATTATTCCTTTTAGCTAATATGCATTTTGGTTTTTTTCCATTTAAGAGACTGTACAAATACGGTTTATGCTTGTTCCTGAAGATGCTATTTGTATTGGAAAATCTGACTTCAATTTTTTCACCAATGATTTAAAATTATGCTTAAGTAAAACACCATGAATCAGTAGCTAATTTGATAGAAAACTAATTTTGTTATTCTCTCTACAATACCATGCACGAACATGTGTATAACTTGGAACAATATTGTCAGAATGTGTGCTATAAAAAATTGGATTTTGGATCTTTGGCATATCTCAGAAATAATAATTCTACGAACATTACTCGTGTGAAGGACGCATAAGGCCTAGCTGTCTTTTTTAATCCAATCTAGAACATGATTTGGTCTACTCTTCTTCGCTACAATTAAAATATGTCTCTAGAAAATTATTTAGGATATGACAAATTAAATAACCTGAAGGGATTTTCATTTATTTGTACTATTTTTGACTTGTTGTTTGGAGTTTATTCCCATGCATACATAAAACTCATCACCAGTAGGTGTTCTATGCTATATTTAGGTGCAGAGCTAAATAAAGAAAATACTTACTGAATGATGATTAAAATGAAAAGTACATCTTCTTTTTAAGTCGGGTCTTCAAGAAATATGATTAGCTTCCTTTATGCCTTAATATGTCATAACCTTGAGCAGTTTGCATATAAATCTGAAACATGTTGTATGAGTAAAACTACAATCTTAATGGGTCTGTTTTTATCTTAAGTCTAGAAAACATGTTCCTAATTAGGATGGCATGAAGACTATATGTGTTAATATCTGAACTTTCATCTTAAAGTTTCTTTGGTAAACTCGTTACTGCTTGCTAGTGAAAATTATAGGTCTTAATAAGACACTTTTTTCAATAATATGTATGTTGTTTTCAAGTCTTCACAACTAGAGTTGTATTGAAGATAATATGTATGTTGTTTTCTTTGGTCTGTTTTCTCGCTGAATTTGGACAATATGAGGAATTAAGACACCTACACTTTAAAAAATAGGTAATTGTACGTAACGTGTTTGTTTTTGCCTCATAATAGAAATATTCGGTATTTTGTCTCTGCTTCACCTTCTATGTGTCGGAAATATTCCTCTCTCTGAGTTTTTCTTTTGACGGTTAAATGCCGATAAAAGTCCTTTCCAAAGTATTTATAAACTAGGTATATACTAATAGTGAAAACGACATCTTTGTATTGAAGATTCTATATGTTGTTACCTCTTTTAAATTCGTCCCTTTACTAGCTTACTTTGTTGAGTTGTTAACCATTTTTCGCTATACTGGAACTCTTCCTTGGGTAAATTGATGGTTCATATAAATCAGGAGCAATTTATATGATAGATAAGATTAGCTTGTCATAATATTCTAAGAGGAATTAACTAATTCCACTTGGTCGGTTCTGGTAGTTAAATAAAAATTTGGCACTAAGACTTCAAATGCTGAGTTGTTGAAAGGATGAACAAAGTCATATCTTTTCCTAATCAGCTTATAGGAATTAAATGTCTCCGGTGAGCTGAATTGAATTGTTTTAATGTCTCTGTTTCAGTTCTAGAGTTTCTCTTAAGAGTTTATATAAATTTCCAGTGCTTCTGGATCTACTTCTAGCGGTTATTGTATTTGATATTGATAGCTTTTCATATATAGCCCTTTTGATATCAAATTTTCTTTTTCTAAGAGCTTATATAAATAGTTAAATTAAGTGTGATCACCCTTTTTGCTATTAGCTTTACATTATGAGATTGTCAAAGTAATCATGTGTAATTTTTCCTTAATAACAAGGACAATGAAGTATTGTGTAGTATATATTTAACTAACTTTGTGCTCGTGAAAGTATTTATAATATTTGACTTTGAGATATATTTTTATTGGTTGTTGAATAATTTTGGATGCTATATATATATATATATATATATATATATATATATATAGCAATTTGATAAAAATGTATTTGAATTTTGGCCATTGTTGGGAAACTATGTTTTTAGTGGCGACATAACCTTGTCACAAAAGCAATTAGTATTTATGGCGATCAAGGTTGCCACTAAATTTCAAGATATTGTAGCGACGAGAGTTGCTAATAATACTATAGAAGTTTTAGTGGCGGCTGTTGTCGCTACTAATTGTAATCCTTTAGTGGCGACCTACCTCATATTTGTTGTTGGGAAACTCTTTCTTGCCGTATATTTATTCAGTATTTGTAGCGACTCTAGTCGCAACAAATGTATCTTTTTGTAGCGACCCGAAAGGGTCGCACGAAAAACATTCAGTAACGGGTTTACTTGCATCAATCCTAAGGTCGCTCCTATATGTCATTAGCGGCGACTTTATGGGCTTCTGTAGCGACCCAAACTAGGTCACTGGTTGATCTAAACTAGGATAGGAGGATTAAGGCTGGGAAGGACCAGGTGCTTAGTTTTTGGCTTGGAGTAATTTTAGCACATCCTGAAGAATGCCATCATTTTTTTCCTTTTCTTTTGCCAGCTCAATTCTGAGAGCAACCCTCTCAGTCTCCACCTCTGTCAACCTCTTCTTCATCCTATCAATTTTAGCATCCTTAGCCCCACTTTCTTGCACCAAAGCTCGCACCTTGCTGATCACTGGTACCTTTTTTGTATGAACCAGGTTCTTTGGGAGTGGTTTGAACTTCATAATCACAAGCCGTTAGAGTGTTTGCCCCAAAATGATCCTTTCTTGTACCAACCTCCCACTTCTTCATGGTTACCTTGAATGTGCAAGTACATCCGTGAGAATAAAGCCATAGGGTATGGCATGAGTATTGGTGCCATTTAGAACCCTATCAAGAAGCTGGATTATAAACCCAGGCCAATTAATCTGCCTCCCACTTTCCAAACATTTCATGAGGATCAAGTCCATGAATTTGGCAATGTGCCTCCTTTCCTGCCTTGGCAGCACACATTTGTTGAATAATTCGAAAAACACTTGGTGGGGTGGCTTGATGAAGTCCAAATCAAATACTAAAAATTAAATGGACACGGTCGCATGCAATATAATTTACCCAACTATGAGTTAGGGTCGAATCCCACAGAGAACAATATGTAGGCGATTATGAATGTAAGAGAATTATCACTTATTATGCAATGCCAAACACTTATAATTGATTTGAGAAAATATTTATATGTAATAGTGAAAAAATAAACTAACCTAGAAAGCAAGTAAAATGATCAATGGCTACAAGTATGGATGCACGGAGAATTACACTCAAGTAACGATCCAATGTATTTCACGATTTTACAAATATGAGTGAGTTTATGTTAATTCCTCAGGTGATAATTCTATATTAGCTTCTTCGAAAGACTAAAAAGGCTTCCTAATTCAATTATCCCTAAAACAATTAGGAGAATAAGCACACCCGATTATGACTACAAGTAGTTCAATCATATCCCTAGGTGGAATCTATAAAATGAGGGTTAAAACCTCAAGTTCTTGTTAATTAATCTTTCCCAACTCCAAATAATCTTTCCCAAAATTAATTTGAAGTTAATGGGCGAGTCCTAGGGTTAGCTAATCCCTTTGCAAACATTAAAGAACAACAATAATTAAAGACACAACAACTCACTTCATAGAAGATAAAAATCATTCAATACATAAGCACAACAAAATATTTAATCCACACTTTAAGCATGAATATTCCCATAAACAAGATTCAAGGTTGGAATAAATACTACACACTTAGACATACAATACAAAGCAAGCAAATAAAGAAATGAACTTAAATGAGTAAGAAATTCTCAATCAAAAGCTTCAAATCTTCAAGATCCAAGTGTGTGTGCAAGAACCCTAGCTCCAAAACTTGTGTTCTTCTCTCAAAATACGTTCAAAGACTGCTCAAAGATGTTTAAAGATATGCCAAAGATGTCTTACAAATTAGCTAGGTCGTGTATTAAATGGTTTTGGGGTCAAAAACATAAAATGCCAAAACTACCCAGATTTCTGCCCAGTTTTTGTGAATTGCGATCGCGTAAACAAGCCTGTGTTCGCGTAGAGTACTGATGCAAAGCATAGCAAACGCAAATCGGATCACGCATTCGCGTAGAGCACCTGAGAACCACTGACCAGGTTCTTCTTCGCGTTCGCAGAATTGGCCCTGCGTTCGCGATACATAATTTCCTGGACCACTGCAATCGCATCTGAAACTTCGTGATCGCGAAGAGCATATTCTGGCAGCAGTATATTTTTCTCAATTTAACCCATTTTGACTTGTTTTCTTCTGTATCTTCTCTAAATCGCTTGATACCTGAAATATGCCCATAAAACTCAGAAAATGCCTTAGTTTCTCAAAAAAATTATACAAAAAGCTTAAGTATGAAGAGGAGATAAGTTGGTAAAATACCAACTTATCAAACCCCAAACTTAAACTATTTCTTGTCCTCAAGCAATTCAAAAACTAAGAACATTCTTCAATAAAATCATCAATTAAGCTCAATGGCATACCAAACATCATTTCAAGTCAAAAAGGTTCAACTTCAACACAATCTAGTGACTTTGGTTGGTACTAACAATTAATCTAAAGCATATGAATCACCAACTTCTTACATACTTCATTTCAATTCAAGTGCTCAAACACCACATTAATCAAAGTGGCAACCAAGTCATGACACTAGAGCTTCAAAATTTTCCTTATTATCACAAACAATTTTCTTTTGTTCATTCCTCTCAATTGGAGACCGGATTAAGTTCACAACTCAAAATTTTCATGTGCCGTCACACTTAAGAGAGAATCCCAACTTATAAATTGCAATTTAAACACACATGGAATATCAAATAGTAAGAATTAACTCTCACTCTCTCAAAGATGTTCAAATGCACAAAAGTAGTGCCATAGGCTTGCCCTTCATGTATTTCTCCACTAATGTAGACACACTTGATTCAAAATTAAGGACTTAAAGGATTGTAATGTAGGCTTTTGGTTAAGGTAGGACACAATTTGGATAAGAGTGACTCAAACCTCCGTAAGCACTACACTTTGCAACAATGAAAGCATACTTTCTTCAAAAATATTTTCCATCATTTCTTCACTTTTCATTCCACACCTAATCTTCCCTTTATTCACAACTTCTTATTATTTTTTCTTCCTTCCCTTTGTTTTTTTTATTTTATTTTTCAAATCAAGGAAGGTTCCACTTTTTATTTTATTTTATTTTTATTTTATTATTATTATTATTTTTAATTTTATTAATACCTTTCACCTTTTAAGCAAAGTCCACATCACAACTTTTCCAACCTTCACCCCCAAACTTAGGCTTTTAGCCTATGTTTACACTTTCAAAGTACTAAGGGAGGTAGGGTACAAAAAGCTAGTCAATAAAGAACTAAAGCTTGTAAGATGATTGCCAAAGAAAAAGTTTAAAGGCTCAATAGGGGTTGACTAGGGAAAATATGCAAGGGTAGGAAATTTAAGGCACAATAACGGTCCAAGGAAGGCCTAACACCATTCTTTAAACCAAGTTAGTCTAGGAGTTCGCCTTGAAGCACATTTCGGGCAAGTTCTAGACTACAAATAACGCAAAAGAACTCATAACAAATCTCACCACACATGGCACATGCAAAATCGAGTGACATATAAATCGAACTCAAATTAAGACCAATGAACCCAAAGAAAATCATATATACCCTAAAAGACTATTTAATGAATCAAAGAGCCAAAAATAGAACCTAAAAGTCATAACTAGGATTATCGCTTCAATCATTTTTCATTTTAATGATCAAAACTACATATGCCAAAGTTCAAATTATGTTGGTACCAAACAAGCCATACGTTGGTTTATGGACAAAATATCACACCCAACAACCAATTTATTCACTCCTAGGTACTAAACTAACTAAAGAAAAACAAAATATTTACCTAAAAAAAATAAACAAGACTAATCCCTTAAGAAAGTTGTCACGCCATCCATCATAGGAAAGAGTCACCCGGTTCGACACAAATTAGTTCCTTGGAAAAGAACCGCGGCATGAAGAAAAATCAAGGAGTTTCATTAATGCTATTATGAAAAATAAAAATAAAAACTAACAAGAAAATGCTAAAGCTAATATGCTAGAATTAAACTATAAAATATTAATAATACTACGAATGTCTAGTAATATACAAAAGTTCACAAAAAGTGATCATGTTCCACATACGTCAATCATATATAAGCCACCCCCAACCTAAAGTGTTTCATTGTCCCCAATGCAACTAAACAAAACAAGCTAAAATGAAAGAGGTGCTCCCTGAATGCCATCACTCCGAGCTTGAGCGACTGGGAAATGAGAGCTCCAAGTCATCCTCGTCGCCGTCCTCTGATCCACAAAACATCCTCATGGTGTTCATCATCTTTGTCAAGAATTTGCTTTTCTTCTTTTCATGTTCTCTCTGCTTCAGCTGCCTCCGCTCAATCTTACCCAATTTGGATTTAATGGCTTGTTGCTCCTTAGCAAGATCTGACAAAGTTGGAACCTTTCCTTAGCCAGCTGGACCTGCAGATGTGCCCTCTCAAGACAGTCCAGAAGGGAGACCAGCTACAAGCTGGCGGACCTGTGTCTCTACGCCATAAACCTGGCGAGAGATATACCTGAGTGTGAGAGGCCACTGATCAAGTGGTACAATGGCAGTACAAGGCCCTGTGGCATCTGTGACAGAATCGGGTATCTCAATGATGGTGTCAGGACACTGGCCAAATGAGGGAGATGCTACATCAATTTTCTTTTCTTCCGTGCATTCCCTGCTCCCTTTCTCAGCAATGGATGAGCTTCTCTAGGTTCTTTTTGTTCTCTGCAGGCCTCTTCTCCACCTCGGCCTCATAGCACAAGTGATTGATCAGGGATGGGAAGAATAAACTCTTAGTCCTCTCTGCAACAACCTCTGCTATCTTATCAACAATAAGCCATCCCACATTCACCGGTATTCCCTTTATGATTGCGCAAATCACCCTTGCCTTCTCAAGTGTCACCTCAGTCTCATTTCGTGAAGGCATGACTCGAGCACAGATAATGGAGAGCCAAGTTTTGGCCTCGGCATTGAATTCAGAAGACTCGATCCTTGAGTGATTTCTTATCCAGTTCGGCATCTTTCCACCGTGCAAATGGTCTACAAACCACTGTGTGCCCAAGTCTTTAGATCTATTCCTGTACACCTGGTTGTCAGCATCAGGAAGATTGTAATATGCATTTAACCGCGCTGGATCAAAGCGGACTTGTTTGCCCCTGACGGTAACAACCAAATCATTCTTGAAGTCGGTCTCTACAGCATTTGTGTAAATTCTCTTATCACATCATGATTGGCTGTTCTTGGCTCTTCCGCAAAGCAAATCTATCCACTCGATATTAATCTTCCATGGAACTCGGGCCATCGACCTTCAAGGTCAGTCAAGAGAATGCCTATTCCTTTAATCATACTTCTACACAATTGTTTGTCGTAGTGGCAGGAACTACTTAATGATGAGAATATGTCCCGATCAAACTACTCCTCTTCGGAAACTTGTTCGACATATTCTTGAACATTTTCATTTGCTGCCGGATCCATTTAGAGCTCAAAGTACCTACAAAAGAATTAAACAAGTTAAATACCAGTATGGACACTTAACGCATTGTATTAGAAGGTATTTAGGCCAAAGAAGGAGATCAAAAGGCCTTAGAATAAAAATTTGCAAGGCTACTATTTTTGCTGCCTGGGCTTCAATGAATCGCGATCGCAGAACTTGCTATGCGATCGCGAAGAAGAATTTTGTTTCTAGTTGCAATAAAGCTACGTGATCGCAGAAGGATGTACGCGATCGTGATGTAAAATTTTGGTTCTCTGCAGAATCAGACCTATGCGATCGCAGAATGAATCATCGTGATTGCGAGGGTCTTCTTCCTCGTCGAGTGACAGTTCGTTTGGGCATTCCATCGAACAGGTTGTTTCCCCCAATTTTCTCAACAATCTCACACTATCAAACCATGGATTTTTAGCCCAAATCTTCACAAAACATCACTCAAACTCTCAACCAATCTCTCACAGCAAGCAAGCACACAAAGCATACAACATTTACTTTTGACAAGGAAAATGAAACTCAAGCCCTAAAATCTTGAACATAGGGCGGCCATTGTACTATTTCACAATAAGAATTACAAAAGAAAGAAAAAAAAGAGAGTTAAGGGAGAAATCTACTTACCTTGAGGATGATAAATGAGTGAAGCAATGGAACTGAAGCAAGAGGAAGATTGGAGATGGTTTCAGGGGTTAGGGGTGAAGGAGAGTGATGTTTCTTTGTTTGGATCAAAGTGGGAGTCCTTAGGTATTTCCAGTGTTTTGAAGTTTAAAACACACCTGTGAATCGCGATCGCATGAAAATTACGGCGTTCGCGTTGCACAAATTTATCAAAATGGCGCGATTGTGTCTCTATTTCTGCGATCGCATAGTGATAGAGAAATTTTGTTCTCTGCGAACGCGTGTCTTTTATTGTGATCGCGATTAGTTGCAGTTTTCTGCAATTTTTCTGTAGCTACTAGTATGGACTGCCCGTACCACGCAACCTGCTAAAAAGAACTCCAAAAAATGTAAAACTTGGCAGATTAGTTAAAAATAATATACTAAGCTATTCTAAAAAAAGAAAATTTCAAAAATGACTAAATTTTTTTGAAAACGATGGGTTGCCTCCCACCAAGCGCCACATTTAATGTCGTGTCATGACACGGATCAGCTTTACCACTTTTCTCACCACTTGGACGATATGAACTGGGCACCTAACTTGGAATCAAGCTTGTGACCACGAGCAATAAGGGTGGTAAATAGATGATCAAGCCAAGCATTAATTTCTTCATTTTGCACTTCTTGGCTTTCATGTGAGGAATGTCATTTTGTTTTCTTGTTCCCTCAAATTGTAAGATGTATGGCCTTTGCCTTTCCTCCTCGCAATGCCTCATTAACTCGTGTAGTTCAACTCCCATATCACCACACAAGTCCAATGTTGAAAAATGCTTGGAATGTGACATCAAACCTCCAAATTGCAATTCTTCCCGAATTTTGACATCCTCTTTTTCTCACGGACTAGAGTCAGTCTCAATCAAATTTTCATTTACACTGGCAGACTCTAATTCAATATTTTTCTTGGCATCACTAACAAGCATGGAGTCGGTTGGCGGATGTTCAATTCTTGATTCTTCAAAATAACGCTCACTTTCTTCCTCGAAATCGGACTCTTCTTGACTTCTTTCCACACTCTCAAGTTGGTGGTTGTAGTGAGCCTCAACCAATATTTTCATTTGACCTTCCAAAGTGCGGATATCCTCATCATTTTTAGTCAAGACTTGCTTCAAGTCCTCGAGTGCAAAGTTGTGTTTCCCCTCATTTTCAAGAATGGCCTCCAACATAAGTATCATCCTCTCATTTTGAGCATTTGAGAGTTCTTCTTGATTTGGATCAAGTGCCAAGGAAGGATTTTCGGCTTCAACCTCCAAGGAAGATTCTTGGCTATCATTAACTTCCGTGGTTTCTTGGACCTCTAAAGCTTCAAGCATTTATCCCATTTGTGAGTGCAACCTTACAAGCGCCAAGTCATTTTGGAGACTATTTTCCAAAAGCTCCTCCAAGGCACTTTGCTCTTTGTTTCCTCCTTCAAGTAGGCATTCTAACATGAGCTTGAACTCTCCATTTTGACCATGCTCAATTTCTTCCACCTCCACATCCCTATAAATTTCACCACAAAAAGTAGAATCATCATAGCGGGGGCTTGGGGAAGGCAAGGACAAATAAGCACAATACTCCCAATAACCATTTTGACGACCACACTTATCACAAATACTCCACTCATGGGTTTGAGATTGTGCGCACAATCCGCCCCCGGGAGAATTTAAATAATTTTGCCACAAGTGTGGTCCACAATAAGGACAAAGGTCATCAAAGTATGAACAACTACTGTCACACCTCCTTTTTTACACACCTACCCCCCGAAGGATAGTGTATAAGGGATTTTTTCCATTTAAAGTGACATTATTCGAAATGGGATTATTTATTTATTTTTCAGAGTCGCCACTCGGGAAAGGACAGGTTTTTGGTGTCCCGAGTCACCGATTTAGTTTAAATCCCAAATCGAGGAAAATTTCGACTCCCAATTGGAGTTTGCGAACCAGAGATTCTGTGTAAGGAATTCTGTTGACCCGAGGGAAGGTGTTAGGCACCCCCGGGTCCCGTGGTTCTAGCACGGTCGCTTAAATTATTATAATTGGCTAAAAATCTGATTTTAATACATGTTTTAACTTATGCGCATTTTAAATTAAAAACCGCTTTTATTTATATTTCTTATAAGACTTGCAACATCGTAAAAATGTATCTCAAACCACGTCGCACCAGTACGCCCGTGATTTTTGGCACATTTCAACCTTGTTGAGATTTGGATTTGGGTCACATAAATGTGCACCCGTAGTTAGGAAGGTAAGATTATTAAACTACCGTGCATAAAGTAGTTTTGTATTTGCAATTTGCGAGGGCCATGGAAATTCGCTAAATGGCACGCCTCGATTTCTAAGGATAGACAAGATTAATTAAACGAGGGCCATTCAATTGTCACTTTTGTTTGGCATGACGCGCCTTAATTCCAAAATAACAAGGTGGCCAAATTAAGCTTCCGAGATTTTAATTAATAAAACTATTGACCGAGATTATTTAAGCAGACACTCGCGATCCACACTTCAAGTAATCAGGTGATACAAGGGCAGTGACGAAGCACTGGGCCAATTATTAAAGGTCCAGGGTATGAATTCAGCCCAAACGTGACCCAGGGAAACGGGCCTCAGATTTGTACTTTGAACGGGACTGCATCTTGAACCCTTGAAGGGCCCAAACTTGTTTTAATTTAGAAAATAGTTTCCACATGCTTACGGCCCACACAAAAGTCATCTCAATTTGCACAAAAGCATGACCAGGGATTCTGTAAACAAATTTGCACAAACGCTATCAATTTTATTCAAATATTCAATTTGATTTTTTTAATTAAATTGATATCAAAATCAAACTATGTTCAATTATATAGCGTTTGATTTTGATAATTTACAGAATAGCGTTTGAACATAGTTTGATTTTGCAAATTGATTCACTAGATTAAAATGAACTTATAAAGATATAAAATTAAAATAGAACTACCAATTAAAGTCCATGATCTGTTTGTCCAAAGAAAGGTATACAACTCCTATTCGGGTACTCTCTAATTATACCATTTAATCATAAAAAAAAAAGTTTAAACACAAATATAGAACCAAATCCATAGCATGCTAAGCCAACTATCTAATGCCTAATATTGGAGGCTCACATATAACGTAATATAAAAGAGGAAACAGAAACAGAGGTTGAATCGAAATGCAATTTGTATTCCATCATAGTCACTGAGTTACATGATTAGCACTTAGTCATGGTTCATTGGGCTAGGAAAGATACCTGGAAATAAGAATAGAAAGAGGTGAGTTTCAGCAGTAGACAGCAACTAGAACCCAGATTCAACACACCAGAACAGAGAATTTAGCCCACAATCCCACAAATTACAATACTCAAATAGCTTGAACCAAAAATATCTCGGAAGACCCAATAAAATAGTAACTCGAACAGCAAAACTCCAAACCAGCTTGGAACCAAATTCAAATCATCTCCAATACGTGCTGTTTTTTTTTTGTTTTCTTCAGATTCTTAGCTCTCTCCCTTTTTTTACTGTTTTAGATTTTCTCCTTCTACTGTTTTCAGATTTCCTCTTCCTTTTTAATCAATACTAATGGTCTATATATACATTCGTATGGCAGATTTTTGCCTAGCTATTTAATCCCTTTTCTACCCCTCTTTTTTGGCTTGTTTTACCCTTTTTACCCCTCTAAAATATCTAAAATCTGTTCACCCCTAACAGAAAAATATTCTCTTATCTTCTCGTACCTTCTTCCTAACAGATTTGATGCCTTTTTTTAATCTAAAATTCCTAAACTACCCTTGAAATATTCTGAAATTTACCAGATCCTAAAAAACTACCCTTTACCCATGCCTATACTACCCTTTTACTAGTCTAAAATTACCAAGCTAGACTAAAACTATCAGCTATAACCAAATCAATAAGCCTACAAGAACATTAAATTAATTATAAATGCAATACCTAAACAAAATTTAAAACACAAATATTAAACAAACAATTACTGATATTCAAATTAAAACTTAATTATGAACTAAATTAATTACTAATACTAATCAACTACTAAATAAATCAATGATAACAATTTTAAAAAAAATTACTACTAATTTTCAATCTAAAGTAAAACTAACTAAAAACTTAAAAACAAACAAACAAAAAAGAACATAAAACAGAACACAAAAAATGAAAATCAGAACGAAACAATCAAACAAAACAAAACAACAAAAAAAAATAATAAACAACAAAAAAAACGGAACAGAAGCAAAAAAAAAATGAGAAAAAGAAAAAAAAAACAGAATAGTCACAAAAAAAAAATAAGAATAGGAAAAAGGAAAAGGGAAAACTCACTGTTTTTGGTATCTAGAGGCGGCCAAACTTGATTCGATCCCCGGACACGCGAATCTTTTTTAAGATTCTTGACCCGTAATATACCTAACCATGTGTCTTCACAAGAAGACACCTGGTTAAGGATATTAGGGTCGAGAATCTCAAAGATTTTGAACTAGGGTTTCGTTGGTTTTAGATTTAAAATTCAAGTATTTTGGTTAAGTTTTGAAGGTTGTTGTTTGGAGATTTGGAATGAGGAGGGTGAGGGGAGTGTATGGTGTTAATTTGGTTGAGTTTGGAGAAGGTAGGGTTTTGGCAGAATTTTAGATTTGAAATCCGAGCATTTTGGTTGTGATTTGAGGGAAATTAGGTTGGGGGTTGGAAAGAGGAGGATGAGAGGATTCCATGGTGTATTTTTTGGGTTATTTGGAGCACCGCCGCCGGCGGAGGCGATTTCCGGCCGGCGGCGGAAGGCGGGAGGGGGCGGAGATGCGGTGGGGCTGTGGAGGTGGGGATTTCCGGTGGGGAAGGGAGTGGGGTGTGAGAGAGATGAGTGAATGGGGGGTGGGGTATGGTTAGGACATATATATATTAATTGATGGTTGAGTTCCGGATCGTTGGATAAAAATAGATCAAAGGTTGAGATTATCACCAACTAAACTACGTCGTTTTGGGATTGGGGGGTGCTGGACCGGATCAGGGATGTTTGGGCTGGGTCTTGGCCGAATTTTGGGTCCTCTTTTGGGCTAGAATTGTATTTTGGCCCAAATTTTGGGTCCTTTAACAAGACCAACTTTATTAATTCTTTTTCTTTCTTTTTCTCTTTTTGTATTTATATATATTTGTTTATTTGTTGCTTATGCTAAAACAAGGACATAATTAGACTATGTATTCCCTAAAATATTCAAAACTCTATTTTTGCAATTTTCTTTTTATTTTGAAACTAAATTAATACCTAATTAATACTAGAATTGTGAAATTAAATGCCTAAATGCAAAAAATGCAACATATTTTGTATTTTTTTATGAATTAAAATGCTACACATTTTTTGTATTTTTATGAATTAAAAATGCAACATATTTTTTTATATTTTTTTTATGAATAAAAATGCGCAGACAAAAAATGCAAACAAGACACCAAAATTATGCAATTAATTCCTAGAAATCAAATAATTAAAGGGAAAATCCTAATTTTAATGGATTTGTAGGAGTAAATTAAACATGGCAAAAATCACATGCTCACAACTACCATCCGACCAAATCTCGCATTTGCGAGCTCGCAATTGCGAGATGATCTTCGCAAATGCGAAAACCACAGAGCTGAGCATACCAGATTTTACAAAGTTCAAAAATGCATTCCGACACCTATCCAAAACTCACCCGAGCCCTCGGGGCTTCAAACCAATTATGCACACAACCTCAAAAACATCCTACGGACTTATCCCTGCGATCAAATCGCCAAAATAACATCATATAAATCGAACTAAGCCTCAAATTTCATGATTCCTTCCAAATTTTCATAAAACATTAAATTTCCATTTTAAGTCCGAAACATGTCAAACGACGTCCGTTTTCAACCAAACTTTACAGAAAGCGCTTAAACCATATATAAGACTTGTACCGAGCGCTGAAACCAAAATACGGGCCCGATACCATAGTCTTTTAATCAAATTTTATTTCCAACTTCCTTAATTATTTCCAGAAAATAATTTCACACAAAAATTCATTTCTCGGGCTTGGGACCTCGGAATTCGATTCCGGGCATACGCCCAAGTCCCATATTTTTCTACGGACCCTCCGGGACCGTCAAATCACGGGTCCGGGTCCGTTTACCCAAAACGTTGACCGAAGTCAAATTATTTCAATTTAATATCAAAATTTAGTATTTTTCTCACAGAATTCATATTTAAGATTTCCGGCTACGTGCCCGGACTGCGCACGCAAATCGAGGCAACCCCAAATGAGGTTTTCAAGGCCTCAGAAGCACAGAATGAGTAAGGAAGCAAGTGATGACCCTTTGGATCGTCACATTCTCCACTTCTAAAATAACCGTTCATCCTCGAACGGACAAAAGAAAGGAGTACCTGTGTCGGGGAAAAGATGAGGATAACGGCTCCGCATATCGGACTCGGACTCCCAGGTCGATGCCTCAGGGGGCTGACCTCTCCACTGAACACGCACAGAGGGAAAATTCTTGGATCTCAACTGACGAACCTGCCGGTCAAGAATAGCTACCGGCTCCTCCTCATAGGACAAATCCTTGTCCAACTGGACAGTGCTGAAGTCTAACACGTGGGCTGGATCGCCGTGATACCTCCGACGCATGGATACATGAAAAATTGGATGCACGGTTGATAAGCTAGGCGGCAACGCGAGTCTGTATGCCACCTCTCCCACTCGATCAAGAATCTCAAACGGGCCAATGAACCTGGGGCTAAGCTTGCCTTTCTTCCCAAATCTCATCACGCCTTTTATAGGCGACACTCGGAGCAATACTCGCTCACCTACCATGAAAGCTACATCTCGAACCTTACGATCTGCGTAGCTCTTTTGCCTGGACTGAGCTGAACGAAGTCTATCCTGAATGATCTTGACCTTGTCCAAGGCTTCCTGAACCAAATCTGTACCTATCAACCGAGCCTCTCCCGGCTCAAACCATTCGATCGGAGACCGGCACCGCCTACCATACAAAGCCTCATAAGGAGCCATCTGGATGCTCGACTGGTAGTTGTTGTTGTAGGCAAACTTCGCTAAAGGCAAGAATAGATCCCACGAACCTCCAAAGTCAATAACACAAGCTCGAAGCATATCCTCCAAAATCTGAATAGTCCGCTCGGACTGACCGTCCGTCTGGGGATGAAATGTTGTGCTCAACTCAACCCGTGTGCCCAACTCTCGCTGGACTGCTCCCCATAAGCGCGAGGTAAACTGCATACCCCGATCCGAAATGATAGATACAGGCACACCATGAAGGCGAACAATCTCCCTGATATAGATCTCAGCTAACCTCTCGGATGAATAGGAGACTGCCATAGGAATGAAATGCGCTGACTTGGTCAGCCTATCAACAATGACCCAAACTGCATCGAAATTCTTCCAGGTCAACGGAAGTCCGGTAACGAAGTCCATAGTGATCCTCTCCCACTTCCACTCGGGAAGCTCAATCCTCTGAAATAAACCACCAGGCCTCTGATGCTCATACTTAACCTGCTTACACTTCAAACACCGCGCCACATATGCCACAATATCCTTCTTCATTCTACGCCACCAATAATGCTGCCGCAAATCCTGATACATCTTCGCGGCGCCCGGATGAATAGAGTACCTGGAACTATGGGCCTCCTCTAAAATTAACTCTCGAAGCCCATCCACATTGGGCACACAAACTCGCCCCTTCAATCTCAAGACTCCATCCGCATCTAAGGTAACTTGCTTGGCACCTCCTCGCTGCATCATGTCTCTGAGGACACACAAATGGGGATCATCAAACTGTCGATCACGGATACGCTCCAATAATGAAGAACGAGCGACCGTTCAAGGTAATACTCGGCTAGGCTCAGAGATATCCAGCCTCATAAATCGATTGGCCAAAGCCTGAACATCCAAATCAAGCGGCCTCTGACTGACCGGAATATAAGCAAGACTGCCCATACTGGCTTACTTCCTACTCAAAGCATCGGCCACCACAATGGCCTTCCCCGGATGATATAAAATGGTGACGTCATAATCCTTCAACAACTCCAACCATCTCCTCTCCTCAAATTCAACTCCTTTTGCTTGACTAAGTACTGAAGACTCTTGTGATCAGTGAACACCTCACACGCCACGCCATACAAATAGTGCCTCCAAATCTTCAATGCGTGAACAATGGCTGCCAACTCTAAATCATGCACTGGATAGTTCTTCTCATGAATCTTCAACTGTCTCGAAGCATAGGCAATGACCTTGCCAGCCTACATCAACACTGCTCCAAGCCCAATACGGGAAGCATCACAATAAACTGTATAAGGCCCTGAACCTGTGGGCAAAACCAACACCAGTGCCGTAGTCATAGCTGTCTTGAGCTTCTGAAAGCTCGCCTCACACTCATCCGACCATCCGAACTGGGCACCTTTCTGGGTCAATCTGGTCATCGGGGCTGCAATAGATGAAAATCCCTCCACGAACCGTCGATAGTAGCCTGCCAACCCTAAGAAACTCCGAATCTCTATAGCTGATGCTGGTCTAGGCCAGTTCTTGACTGCCTCTATCTTCTTTGGGTCCACCTGAATACCCTCTACTGATACAACATGGCCCAGAAATGCAACTGAACCCAACCAGAATTCACACTTCGAGAACTTAGCGTATAACTGACTATCCCTCAGAGTCTGAAGAACCACTCTAAGGTGCTGCTCATGCTCCTCCTGGCTGCGGGAGTATATCAATATATCATCAATGAACACTATCACGAATGAATCCAAATAAGGCTTGAACACTCGGTTCATCAAGTCCATGAAAGCTGCTGGGGCATTCGTCAACCCGAATGACATAACCAAGAACTCATAATGCCCATACCGAGTGCGGAAAGCTATCTTAGGGACATCGGATGCCCAAATACTCAACTGATGGTAGCCAGATTGCAAGTCAATCTTGGAGAATACCCTGGCACCCTGAAGCTGGTCGAACAAATCATCAATCCTCGGTAGTGGATACTTATTCTTGATCGTTACCTTGTTCAATTGCCGGTAATCAATACACATTCTCATTGACCCATCCTTCTTCTTTACAAATAACACCGGCGCACCCCAAGGTAAGACACTGGGTCTAATGAAACCCTTCTCAAGCAAATCCTGCAACTGTTCCTTTAGCTTCTTCAACTCCGATGGGGCCATACGATACGACGGGATAGAAATGGGCTGAGTGCACAGAACCAGATCAATGCAGAAATTAATATCCCTGTCGGATGGCATACCCGGCAGGTCTGAAGGAAAAACATTAGGGAACTCACAAAAAACGGGCACAGAATCGATAGAGGAAACCTCAGCACTGGAATCCCGATCATAGGCTAAATAGGCCAAACACCCCTTCTCGACCATACGCCGAGCCTTCACATACGATATAACACTGTGGGTAGAATGACCAAGAGTCCCTCTCCACTCTAAATGAGGCATACCCGATAAAGCTAAGGTCACAGTCTTGGCATGACAATCCAAGGTAGCGTGATAGGGTGATAACCAGTCCATCCCCAATATAATATCAAAGTCGACCATATCTAAAACCAACAGATCTACACGAGTCTCCAGACCCCCAATCACCATAACACAAGAGCGATGGACTCGATCGACCACGATGGAATCACCCACCAGCGTAGACACATAAACAGGAATACCCATGCATCGCTAGGCATGACCAAATATGGCGCAAAATAAAATCAAAGCTTCTCTACCACATACCAGAACAATACCTGCACCTCCACCTCTAATTACCTTTACCTCAACCTCTAATACCTTTACCTCCACCTCTAGCATCTCTACCTCCACCCCTAATACCTTTACCCCCTCAAGGCCTCCGAAGACGAAGATGATCTATCACTGGTCTATGCTGCTGCTCAGCTGAAGAAGCGGTACATGACCTCGCCATTCGCGAAGGGACAAGAGTAGAGGTTTCAATTTTGCATTTGAGAAACAAAATCGCACGACAGGAAAGAACAAGTGTGAAGTTTTCCTAACTCCGTAGCCTCTAGGGGATAAATACAGATGTCTCCGTACCGATCCCTCAGACTCTACTAGTCCGTGATTGTGAGACCTGTGTAACCTAGAGCTCTGATACCAACTTGTCACGACCCGGATTTCCCACCCTCAGGGGTCGTGATGGCGCCTACTCGTAGAAGCTAGGCAAGCCACACTCTTAGAATCCATAAGTACTTTTGTTTTAGATCCATTTTTACCAATTAAATTTGCAGGAAATAAATAATTAAACAACAGCGGAATTCATAATTTAGCGGAAGACTTAAACGAAATAAACCAAGACAATAAGGAAGATCCACATATGCCTCTACCCAGAACTGGTGTCACAACATTCACGGACTACTAAGGTTTTACTGCATACAACCGTTTGAAAGAGAGTAACATTTTCTGTCTCGAATACAAGAGATAACAGAACATAAATAAAGATAGAGGAGACACCGGGCCTGCGGACGCCTGCAAGGCTACCTCGGTGTCTCGGAGGACTGAAGGCTGGCTCCCGAGCTACTACTGTTGTCTGGTACCTGGATCTGTACAAAAGAGCACAGAGTGTAGTATCAGCACAACCGACCCCATGTGCTGGTAAGTGCCTAGCCTAACCCCGGCGAAGTAGTGACGAGGCTAGACAGGACTACCACATAAACCTGTACAGTTATATATATATCTACAGCGGAAAATAACAAGAATGACCATTTTAAATGGGAAGGGAACATGCTTCAGGGATAACAGATAATACAGAAATTCAAGAGAATAATAAGGAACATCAATAAATTATCTCTAACACGGATAAGGAAAATAAAAGCAGATTTCACTGTCTGTACACATCTCATTGCAGGCGTGCAACCCGATCCCATTAATCAATGTTTTCGTGGTAGGCGTACCACCCGATCCTATATCATCGAATCTCGTGGTAGGCGTACCACCCGCTCCCATTTCATTATATCTTCCAAATAAAATTTACTCTAATAAACGCAACAATTATTACGAATTCATAAGACAACAAGTACACAATAATTATGATTCACTGAGGGAAATAAATAATGGCAAGTAGCAATTAATTATGGGCTTTAAGGAGCAATTAGGAAATTTAGTATTTAATTTGTCGAATATCAAGTAGCAATTAAGTCACATAAACATGTAGCAATTATGGCATAAATTCAAGGCATAACGTTGCACAAGGATACCTTAATTCAATAATAACAAGTAACACAATAAAGGGAAATGTCAACATCTAGAATCACAGTAATAGTAGAATAAGACAATTAATGCACTTGAACTGTTAGCAATAAGAAATCATAACAAACGGCAATAAGTGCACGACATCACCCTTCGTGCTTTTACTCTCATCCTTACCAAGCAATGATATAATAAAATGTGCACGGCATCACCCTTCGTGCTTTTACTCTCTTTCCTCACATATAATCAATAGAATCGGCACGGAATGGTACATCGTGCAGCACGACATCACCCTTCGTGCTTTACTCTCTTTCCTCACAATAATCAAACAATGCACGACATCACCCTTCGTGCTTTACACACTTTCCTCACCATAAACAAATAATGCACGACATCACCCTTCGTGCTTTAACACTCTTCCTCACCCAAACAACAATCACAAACAAGGGGAAAGGGAATAAACAAAATAATAATAGAAATCCCAGCAAGGGAACACAATTAAATAATTAAATCCCGGCAAGGGTATAACATCAATGATCTTAACGTCCCGGCAAGGGAGAATAATCAATAAACAACAATATCCCGGCAAGGGAACAATTTAAATAATCTTTCTCTTCCTTTCACTTTCATTTCATATCTCACTTTACCACTTGAGCCAATGCTCCAAAGGGTTCAACCATTTCATATACGTTCACAATTGTAATATGACTTGAGCCAATGCTCCTCGTTGTTCATAGGTTACAATTCCTCTAACAAGCTTTTCACAACAAATAGGAATCATCACCAAGGCAAGAGAAATACAATGAAATCAAGATATTCACAATTTAAAGACTCACGGTCATTCTAGACACCAACGTATAGATAATCGTCACCATGTCTATACGTCGTACTCAACAAGAAGCAATTAGCAATAAGACTCAACTCCTAGTCCCTCAAGCTAGGGTTAAACCAAACACTTACCTCGATGCCTTGAATTCCACTCAAACCTTAACTATAGTTTTACCCCGTGATTTCACCTTCAATCCGCTCGAATTTAGCCACAAATTACTTAATTACTTTAATAAAATACTAAATGAATCAATTTGAATGCATAAAAATGAATTTCTCAAAGTTTTGCCCAAAAATTCCAAAATCGCCCCCGGGCCCACCTGGCCAAAACCTGAGGTTCGAACCAAAACCCGGTTACCCATTCCCCCACGAACCCAAATATATGATTTGTTTTGAAATCGGACCTCAAATTGAGGTCCAAATACCCAATTTTAGAAAAACCTAGGTTCTACCCAAAACCCCCAATTTCACCCATGAAAAATATTGATTTTAAGTGGAAAACATGTTAAATGATGTTAATGATTGAAAGAATTGAGTAAAAATCGACTTACAAATGATTTGGAATGAAACTTGTTCTTGAAAAATCGCCTAAGGAGTTTGGGTTTTGAAAGAATGGTGAAAAATAGTTCAAATTCGACTAAGTATAAAATTTGCTGGGCCTCAGATATGGGGGGTTCGCAATTGCGAACCCCGACCATTTGTGGGAATTGCGAAGCTGGGTTCGCATTTGCGAACCCTTCCCATTTTGCCAGTTCTCGCATTTGCGAAGGGAAAAGTCGCATTTGCGACCACCCTACTTTCGCATTTGCGAACACTAAGATCGCATTTGCGATCAGTGGCCAAAATCCCATAATTCGCAATTGCGATGCAAATCTCGCATTTGCGAGCTTGCAATTGCGAGATGATCTTCGCAAATGCGAAGACCACAGAGCTGAGCGTACCAGATTTTACAAAGTTCAAAATGCAATCCGACACCTATCCAAAACCCACCCGAGCCCTCGGGGCTCCAAACCAAATATGCACACAACCTCAAAAATATCCTACGGACTTATCCGTGCGATCAAATCGCCAAAATAACATCATATACAACGAATTAAGCTTCAAATTTCATGATTCCTTCCAAATTTCATAAAACATTAAATTTCCATTTTAAGTCCGAAACACGTCAAACGACGTCCGTTTTCAACCAAACTTTACAGAAAGCGCTTAAACCATATATAAGACTTGTACCGGGCGCCGGAACCAAACTACGGGCCCGATACCATAGTCTTTTAATCAAATTTCATTTCCAACTTCCTTAATTATTTCCAGAAAACAATTTCACACAAAAATTCATTTCTCGGGCTTGGGACCTCGGAATTCGATTCCGGGCATACGCCCAAGTCCCATATTTTCCTACGGACCCTCGGGACCGTCAAATCACGGGTCCGGGTCCGTTTACCCAAAATATTGACCGAAGTCAAATTTATTCAATTTAATATCAAAATTTAGTATTTTTCTCACAGAATTCATATTTAAGCTTTCCAACTACGCGCCCGGACTGCGCACGCAAATCGAGGCAACCCCAAATGAGGTTTTTAAGGCCTCAGAAGCACAAAATGAGTAAGGAAGCAAATGATGACCCTTTGGGTCGTCACATTGATCTTCATACGTTTGCTCCATAGTCATTTCTTGTGAAAAGAAAATATCACGTCTCTCCCAATGAGAGAGATACATATTGTGGAGGATGAAGAACGTATATACCAGAACCCCCAAAACTAGAATGCAAACCCAGCACAAATTATTAACTCATCAAGTTTTTTTTTCTAATGAAAAGTCAAATTAAAGATGGATATTTAAAGAGGTTCAGTATATAAAAGGACTGATTTTGACGAATCAATTTCAATAATATCTTTGCGGAAAAAAGAGTTAGCAAATAAAGCAGGAGAATTCCAAAAAGCATCTTCATTTTCAGCTAGATAATAACACGCACTAGTACTATTAACTTTATACTCATATTATTGGGGTACTATGAAGAAATCGAAAGATACTTGGAGTATGATAATTGGTTATCAAATTCATTTCTCTTATGCATGCACTATAACATTTGTACAGCTTGTCAGGTGTTTGTCCAAATTTTCTAATCATAATTGGTTTTTCTATTTCACGATTTAGAAGAAAAATTTAATTCTTCCATATTTGGCTAGTCTTTTTTCTTGTAGTAAGAGGTTTAGAGTTCTGTAAATTGAGGATCCTTCCTTCTTATTCAGTAGCATCTACAATGTAGCCATATGGTGTTTGAGAGTCGTGTCTAGGGGGAGAACTTTACGGGACAAGTGTTAGTGTGTCACTTGTGTTTGCCTCTTCGTGAGGTTGTTCTCTCAATATTTTGTACTCTCTTTTATTATAGTGGATTGCTCATCTCCGCCCGTGGACGTAAGTCAGTTGACCGAACCACGTTAAATGTTTGTGTCTCTTTTGGTATATTTCTCTTTGTTGTATAATTTATCGTTGTTCAAGATTTGCGTTACTAGCTTCCGCATGACACCTGACTTATTTTGATCCAAGTGGTATCAGTACCTTAGTTTTTTATCCAGGTTGTTACGGAATGGAAGCGAATATGAGAGCAAGAGCGAGGTTCAAGACATGTTCATCTTGACAGGTTCAGTTCTAGCCGCAACCTATTTGACGATAATCATGATTTTTGTTTGAGAAATTGGACCAGTGTGCTACTCACGTTGAGACAAACTTTGTAGTGGAGATTTGGAGATGCGACCTGCTGAAGGCTATGTGAAGAAGGTGAATCAAGTTAATTTTGTTAGAAAATTCAGGCCAAGGGGGGGAATTGTTAGGTGTTTGTCCAAATTTTCTTACCATAATTGGTTTTCCTATCTCATGAAGGAAATGACAACATATTTACCATAACTGGGTTTTTCTTTTCCTAGAGGAAAAAAATAATTCTTCCATATTTGGCTAGCCCCTTTTCTTGTAGGAAAAGGCTTGGAGTTCTATTAATTGAAGATCCATCCTTCTCATTCAGTAGCATCCACAATGTAGCCATATGGGGCTTGAGAGTCGTGTTTAGGGGGAGAACTTTACGGGACAAGTGTTAGTGTGTCACTTGTGTTTGCCTCCTCGTGAGGTTATTCTCTCAATATTTTGTACTCTCTTTTATTATAGTGGATTGCTCATCTTCGCCCGTGGACGTAAGTCAGTGACCGAACCACGTTAAATGTTTGTGTTTCTTTTGGTATATTTCTCTTTGTTGTATGATTTATCGTTGTTCAAGATTTATTTTTTCTTTAATGGCCAATGGAAGCTCACCAAGGGCTGGTTAGTAGTGGCTCGAGGAGTCAAGTCTGGTCATTTATATGTGACACAGGGTTCTATTCTTAATGACTCCATAAATCTAATGGAAAGTGACACACTTTATCAGAATTACGGCATAGAAGATTGAGTTATATGAGTGAGAGGGGGATTACGTGTTTGGCTATGAAAAGTTTGCTTTATGGAGTGAAACAAGCAAAGCTGAAAAGGTGTATCCATTGTTTAGCTGGCAAACAGAAAAGGGTTTCCTTTCATAGCCATCCTCCCTCAAGAAAGCCCCGATTTATTGAGCTAGTACACTCTGACTTGTGTTATCCTTTTAAAGTAAAGTCAAAAGGTGGTGCACTTTACTTTGTAACCTTCATTGATGCTTATTCTCGCAAGCTCTGGGTATATTCTTTAAAATCCAAAGATAAACACTCGGCGCGTTTAAGGAATTTCAGGCCTTAGTTGAGGGATAGACAGGGAAGAAATTAAAATGCATTCCCTTAGTTGAGAGATAGACAGGGAAGAAGTTAAAATGCATTCGCACTGACAATGGTGGTGAATATTGCGGTCCCGTTGATAACTATTGCAAGGAACGAGGAATTCGTCATCAGAGAGATAGATAGGGAAGAAATTAAAAATGCATTCGCATTGACAATGGTGGTGAATATTGTGGTCCCGTTGATAACTATTGCAAGGAATAAGGAATTCGTCATCAGACTCCGCCCAAGACACCTCAATTGAATGGTTTGGCAGAGAGGATGAATAGAACTCTAGTTGAGAGAGTTAGATGATTGCTTTCAGAGGATAAACTTCCAAATACATTTTGGGCGGAAGCACTTAACACTGTTGCCTATGTAATCAATTTGTCTCCTGCTGTTGCTTTGGATGGTGATGTCCCAGACAGAGTTTGGTTTGCCAAAGATATTTCTTATGATCACCTGAGATTCTTTGGGCGTAAAGCTTGTGTGCTTGTTCCTAAAGATGAGAGATCGAAACTGGATGCCAAAACAAAGCGGTGCATCTTTAACGGTTATGGTCAAGATGAGTTTGGGTATCGTTTTTACGATCTAGTTGACAATAAACTTATTGGAAGTCGTGATGCAATGTTCTTTGAAGACCAGACTATTAAAGATATTGACAAAGCTGAGAAGATAGATTCTCAGAGTAATGAGAGCTTAGTTGATATTAATCCAGTTTCTATTGCTAAGGCACCTATTGCACATGAAGGAACCCAAGACAATGATGGAGATAGTGATCAAGATCAAAAGGCGGAATACATATGGAGACACTTAAAGTTGGCACCATCTTTCATTTAGATACCTAAACTGAAGGTTGTTCCTATTGAGCACATATACTACACTAAACTTGTTCCAATTAGACACTTTTTTGACAATTAGCCAAACTTACAAAGTGTGTGCAATACACTCACGGCTGGCGTGGCGAATGACAAATAAAAAAAAGGATATATATCATTTTGAGTTAAAGAAAAGAGAAAAAACTATTTTAAAATCTATTTAGTAACAAAATAAAAAAACATTCTTGAAAAGAAAAAAAATTAATTTACACCCAGAAACTCTTGCTTCGAACAAGACGCTCGTGAATTTCGTCGACGGCGTTGTGGCTGTTAACAGCGTTGTTGTTAATAGAACGGAGGTTTATCGGAATTGGTGGATTGTTGTGTTATCTGTGTCGATGTCTTTAGATGACGATGTGAATTTGCTTGATTACGGCAACTTTGCACCTTCTCTGGCGCCGGTGACAATGGAGATCCATTATCCCGTTGAGATCAATAACGGTTTTACTGACGGAGCTCAATCTCCGGTATTGGCGTCAATGGAGATTCATTATCCCGATGAGATAAGTAATGCTTCTGTCGCCGGAGTTCATTCTCCGTCACCGGCGATTATAGACATTCCTTATCCTGATGAGCGAATTAATGCTTCTTCTGGTTGTTTGGAGAAGGGGCTGGTGATGGGGGTTAGAGAGGGGGGTGGCAGAAGATTTGGTGGTGAGGAGGGGGGAGCTTAGCGGCGACTGGTTGTTTGGAGAAGGGGTTGGCGGCTGCTTTTTTGTGTGAAAAAGAAGGGTTGGTTCAAACTTTCGAGCTAAATCAATGGTGGAGGCACAACAATGGTGAAAGTGGAGGAGGCAATAGTGGAAATGGTGGTAGACATAAAGAAGAAGAAGAAGAAGGAAATAAAAAAGACAAAAAAAAATCTATTTTTTGGGCTCTTCACGCGCCTATATTGGGTGAAACTCACTCTATATGCCAACTCAGCAAGAAGTGCCTAATTGGAACAAAGTTCATGTAATGTACGTGCTCATTAGGAACACCCCTCAGTTCAGGTGTCTAAATAAAAAATCGTGCCAACTTTAAGTGTCTCCGTATGTATTCAGCCAGATCAAAATGATCATCATGGTGTAGATGTTATGGATGCTCCAGTTGATGAAGTTGTGGTTGATCAGCAGTCAATTCCTGCTTAGGTAGCTACTTCGAATGCTCCTGAAGCTTCTCTTAGAAGAACTACAAGAGAGAAGCAAAAATCCATGCACTATCCTCCTGATGAGTATGTACTTTTGAGTGACATGGGAGAACCTGAGAATTATGATGAAGCCATGCAAGATACTCACAAAGATCAGTGGATCGAAGCCATAGAAAATGAGATGAAGTCACTCCATGAGAATGGCACATATGAGTTAGTGAAATTGCCGAAAGGTAAGAAAGCTTTATCTAACAAATGGATATTCGGAATAAAGCAAGATAACCATACCTCTGCGCCTAGATACAAGGAAAGGTTAGTTGTTAAAGGTTTTGGCCAGAAGAAGAGAGTTGACTTTGATGAAATTTTCTCCCCTGTTGTGATGATATCTTCTATTTGTGCGGTTCTAAGCTTAGCCGTGAGTCTAGATTTAGAGATTGAGCAGATGGATGTCAAGACTGCTTTTCTTCATGGTGATTTAAATGAGGAGATTTATATGGATCAGCCTGAGGACTTCGTAATTAAGCTTGCAGATAAGCATGCGTTTTGCAGAAAATTGGCAGGCATGAAGCATGTCAATAGTTCCTCTACTTGAAGACACATTTGGCCCCTTGGCTGGAGGAGGAGTTTGTTGGGCACATGCTTATGTTGTCCAGCCAAAGGCCCAATGGCCTAATCCTATTCTTTTTCGGTTTCCATTCCTATTCGGAATTGGATTCCGTATTTATTCCTATTTTGAGTGGGTTTTGGCTTTAAGAGAAAGCACCACTCATGATCTATAAATATGACAAACTTAGAATTGTTCTAGGCTCATTGGTATAAGTAGGGGTGGCAACTTGAGCCCAAAGCTATTCAACCCGCCCATAGATTACTGGGTTGGGCTACAAACATTTTAGCTCATGGGTCAATTTGGGATGAGCCTCAAGTTAACCTATTATTTTTTATAGCCCATTCTGACCCATTAAGCAGCCCAAATACAACCCATGAAACTCACCCAAAACAAAGAGATCCCAACCCAACTTATCTAGAAATTTACTTAGTTGGCCCAATTTTACTTTTTTTTTGTTGTATTTTTAATTTTTCGTTCTTTTGTTTTTCTCCCCACCCCCACCCCCCAAACCCCCCCCCTAAAAAATTATTACTTTTTTCTGCACCAAACATCCACCTACCCTTACTCTCCTCCCAGCGCGCAAACCCCCTCAAAAAAATTTACTTTTTTTTTTCAATTTTCTATTTTTTTATTTTCTGCACCACCCATCCATCCTACCCCTGATCCCCCTCCTCGCAAACCCCCTCAAAAAATTTTTTTTACTTTTTTTTTATATTTTATATTTTCAATTTTTTTTGTTTTTGTACACCCCCCTGCTCGCGCAAACCACCTCAAATTTTTTTTTTCATTTTTATGCACCACCCACCCACCCCAACCCCCCCACCCCCACCCGCAAAATATTTTTCAATTTACACATTTTAAGTTAAAAGGCTTTTTTATGCAAGATGAGCATGGTTATAAAACATGGCTCAAGTTGGGCGGGTTGGGTTATGACCCATTGTTTAGCCCATCGTAGCCAAGTACACATTGGGCTGGGTTGGGTAATGACCCATTTATTGACCTAACCCATCTTGACCTGCCCAAATTCAGCCCAACCCGCCCATTTTCCACCCTTAGGTGCAATCTTTGAAAGACTTGAGCACATAAGCGTGGTTTTTGAGAGAGCTTTCATCAAGAGAGAAGAGAGAAAAAAAGTATTTGTTTTGCTGCAGATCTTATTCCGACCAGCCAACTTCAAATCATATTTTTCGATTCGTTAACCGTTGGATTGGGCTAAAATTTTAACTGAGTGTTCGTAACATCTTGGTCATCGATTTAAGCGGTGGAGATCAGCTTTGGAGGCCCGTAGCATCTAATTTTGAGCCTCGAACAACAACTTTATTTTTGTGGATTCTCCTCTTTCTTCAATTGATTTGTTGTTGCTCTTGTTGCTATTGTTACTCCGTATTTGTCACTTATTGTGTAGCCAATTTGAAAAACTTTTGTAACCCTTTTATTGTTATAGTGGAGCTTTTTGGATCTTTGTGATCCCGTGATATTTACCTTCGATTTGAAGGATTTTCCACGTTAAAATTTGGTGTTCTTTATCTTCTTTATTTTCGGGTTTGCCTCTTCCTCGACATAACAAGTGGTATCAGAGCAAGGTTCAAGACAATTTCATCTAGGCGGGTTTAGTTCTAGAAGCAACCTATTTGACGGTAATCAAGATTTCTGGTTAGAAATTTTATCGGAATGCTACGCACGTTGAGACAAACTTTGTGGTGGAGATTTGGAGATGTGATCTGTTGAAGGCTATGTGAAGAAGGTGAATCAAGTTTATTTTGTCAGAAAATTTAGGCCAAGGGGGAGAATTGTTAGGTGTTTGTCCAGATTTTCTTACCATAATTGGTTTTCTTATTTCATGAAGGAAAGGACAACATATTTACCACAATGGAGTTTTTCTTTTCTTAGAAGAAAAATATAATTTTTCCATATTTGGCTAGTCCCTTTTTCTTGTAGGAAAAGGTTTGGAGTTCTATAAATTGAGGATCCTTCCTTCTCATTCAGTAGCATCCACAATGTAGCCATATGGTGTTTGAGAGTCGTGTTTAGGGGGAGAACTTTACGGGACAAGTGTTAGTGTGTCACTTGTGTTTGCCTCTTCGTGAGGTTGTTCTCTCAATATTTTGTACTCTATTTTATTATAGTGGATTGCTCATCTCCGCCCATGGACGTAAGTCAATTGACCAAACCACGTTAAATGTTTGTGTCTCTTTTGGTATATTTCTCTTTGTTGTATAATTTATCGTTGTTCAAGATTTGCGTTACTAGCTTCCGCATGACACCTTACTTATTTCAATCCTAACACACCTAGTATATGAAAATGGATTAATTATTTATTTTGTCACTTTGACTGCTTTATTATTTTAGGACTAAAACTTTCAAATTATGCGTGTTATTGATGGGATATTAGATTAAATTCGGCATGAGAATAGAACGAGCTAGTCAGTTTTTGGACTAGTAACTGAAAAATAGTCAGCGTTTGCAAAGTCATTGAAAAATAGCCACTATTTTGCTGCAACACGGAAAGTTCTAGCATAATATACTGGAGATTGGTGCACCTGTATATAAACTTCTAGCATATTATATTGGAACTCCAGCACACGGAAAGTTCCAGTATAATCTACTGGAGATTGGAGCACCTGTGTATGAACTTCCAGCATATTATGCCGCACCAGTATATTATGCTGGAAGTTCACATGTAAAAACTTCGAACCCCAGTATATTATGCTGGAATATTTTTCATATTTTGAACAGTGTTTTCGCTCAGATTTATCTTTACATGAAAAGTAACTAAATTTCGATTACTTTTGAAACTGTGGCTCCCGTTCAGAAATCTGAATCCTATTTGTGGGGCCTGCCCTTCATGTCTATGTGAGGACTAAAGAACGAGTGAATCTTAACGCCTTCATTCACTCGTCTTGCTACTTCGGAACTGCTTAGCGGACACGTGGAGTCGAACGTCTCTCTACAATGTTATATTTTTTTCACTTACCACTTGTAAATCTAGCTATTTTTTAATTACCCAACTCGGCCGCCAGCCAAAAGTCACATATGCCAAAGGTTAATTTTCTGGTAATTTAAATAAACACAAAAGATATGCATGCCAAAGGCTCTTAGTAGTGTATTTCTGCAAATTTTAGTGATACTAATATTTTTTAATTCATCATATTACTTCCTTAATTATGGCTTAACAGACTCTATACCCGTTGCAATACAAAGCTTGTGACTCAAACTCCTTATAAGAAGTGACGAGTAAAGGAGGAAAAACAAAAGAACATCTAAAAGAGAAAACGAGGGTTTAAAAAAAAGTGTCTTCGTTTTTCCTGGTTTCTATTGAATATTCCATAGACATGGGAAAAAATTCGTGGAGATTATTGATTTTACTGCTTCTGCCCGTCTTTCTTATTGCAACTGGTTTTTTCACTTTCCTTCTCTTTTAATATGCCTACATATAACTCTTCTGATGTTCCGTCTTTACACCTTATTTATGAGTTTACATTATGCCTCGTTATTATTTCCTTTTTATAGAAAACATAGTTATAATTTTTTTTACATAAGTGCCATGACGTTGCTAATTTCAATGCTATATAGATATATGTAGAAATGTAAATTAACAAAGCTATATAAGTTAGAACGCAGCTTTTGTTTTTAGTGAGGTAGACAAGAAGGTTTAGTAAATATATGCATATGTACGTAGAAACATATTCAATACTTCTTGTCATCAAAACTATACCAAGTGTTAATAAAAGGGTAAACATTTTTTTTTTTTTTTTAAAATTTAATTCTGCCGGTGGCAGTGCATGCCCTCTGTATATCAAAAGAGACTGTTACTATTTCAACACATTCCTCCAGAATGGGTAAGATGTTACTCCCTCCGTTTCAAATTAAATGCAGTAGTTTGATTCGGTACGGAGTTCAAGGAAAAAAGAAAGACTTTTGAAATTTGTGGTCTTAAAAGCTTAAGGGGTAAAACTTTGTGGGGCCATGACTTTTGTGTCATTATAAAAGCTTCTCATTAAGGGTAAAATGGGTAAAATGAGGAGTTTAAAGTTGAATTATTTCAAATTTAGAAATATATCATTTATTTTGCAACAGACTAAAAAGGAAAGTACCTCATTTAATATGAAAACGGAGGGAGCTTTTATATATATATATATATATATATATATATATATATATATATATATATATATATATATATATATATATA